>NW_012105298.1:834823-933264 GCF_000951045.1 Mandrillus leucophaeus
AAGCCATATGGCCAGAAGTCTGTAAAAAAATTGGTATAAGCAAATATATCAGGCAGAGAGATCAGTTCAGACACTATTAGAATAATGTGGATAAGAAGTGAAAAGGCTTTCAACAATAACAGTGTTTAGGCTGAGAACCATTGGAAAAAATACTTTTTTTTTTTAAATAGTAATTCCCATTATCTATTATCAAAGGATCCTGTGTCTGGATTTCAATCTGCATTTTTTGAACATTTGTGATACAAGTGGTTTTTTTTTTTGTTGTTTTGTTTTTGTTTGTTTTTTTTTTTTTTAACTTTAGTACTTTGTTTAATTGCTTGACAGCAGAGAGGTTAACTTATTGTGGAATTCAATTCTCAGAGTAGTGCTGCTGCCATTACTGAAAATTCTCTTTTCAGAAAGTAGCAAAAACAAATATGATCAAGTAATTGCAGACAAGAAGGTGTTAGGGGAACTTTAGTTTGCCAAGGAAAGTAGAAAAGGGACAAAGGACATAAACAAAACAAGAGAAGGAGGGGAAATGCCGGCTCATTGATATTTTTCACTGGATCAAAACCTACATCAAAATATAATCATTAGGTTAAACAGTAATATCTTGTGTTGGTAACAATATTTTGAAAATGTTCATTATGGTTACATAAATCTAATTAGTGATCATTTGCATTCAACCAATATAAAATTCCAAGGTTCTGGTCAAGGATTAAATATCAGCATAGTTTGGAGTTAAGATACAAAGTAAATCTATTTAAAGTGAATCATTCAGGTTGCATGATAACATGAGAAAGAGATGTTTTACTGTTAGCTTCATCTTTTTCAATAGTAGTTACTGGCTTCAGAAACTTTTCAAGACAGTATATAGCTTCCTTTGTTTTTTAAGTAACTCAAAGAATTTCAGAATTAGGAAGATGGGGCAGGATTACAATAGATCATCTCATCCTTGAGAGATCTTCCAAAGATTGAATATAAGAGCCAGGCTTGATTTAGATCTTCCCATTTTTCATCTGAGCTGCTACTCTCCTATCTTATCCATCCTTCATCTATATTATCCAAATATCATTCAAGCTCATACCATGTCAACTGGAAGCTGCACATTTTATTTGACATTTAGGTCAATTGCGCTTGACATTCCACTACAGACCTACCATTCCTACCTTCAAATATATGCTTGTGTTCATATACTCTGCTGAATTATGGCCAACAGTCAAAAGATAAAATAATATGAAAAGAACGAAAAATCCTTTCAGTCAGTAAGATTAAATAAATTAATTCAAGTGGTGCTGGAATATACCTGAAACCTAAGTGGGATTGAAGAATTCTACCTTTCTACCCAAACAGCTAAAAGCAGTTTAAAAAGTATTAAGATAACATTTGACAGAGGAGACAAGTGATTCACCAAGTTACAAAACTAATTCTCGGCAGATATACGTGGATTTGGCTTCTGTTTTTGAACAAGCAGGTAGAAACCAACTACAAAAAACTTTCAGGGTATTTACTTGTAACTTAGTTTGAAACCAAAAGAACGTAAGGTCCCAAGTTATTTTTTTTTGGCGAGGGGGGGTGGCTCAAATATGTGATTAAGTAATAAATGTCTATCACATGATCTTAGATTCTGTCTACAATAGTAACTGTGATCCTAAGTATGTGTAAAACCTTGAAAAGATTAACAAATAATTAGAGAGATGATAAATTAAATCAAGTCACTGTTATTATTTTTCTGTTCAATTTAAAAATATACAGTGTATTCACTTTATTTGAGGTATTAAATACAATTTAGAAATCTTTACAAGAACTGCTTATGTTCTTAGGAAGACTGTATGCTCCCTAGGCTTCTCTGCACTTTCTGATATTTAAAATGTTGAGAGAATCAGATGTACTAAAGTTATATTTTTAATGTCATAAGTGTTTAAGACAATATAATTAACTCTCTGTAAATGAGATTAACTATAGAGAGAAATTCAATCTCTTAAAATTAACTTGAGTATTAGTCAAAGGAGACATGATATTGCTCTTACTTCAAAACGATTACCTAACATATAAACTGGTTTTTAAAAAGAATGTACTATTAATCTAAATATTTTTTCCAATAAAAATATTTTTATTCATTTTTCTCCACACACACTTATTAACACCTTTTTTTTTTTAACATAAAACATTTTGTTGGATGCTGCAGAGTAAAGGGTATCAAAATTCAGAAAAACATTAAAAGAGAAAACAATCATGCTTTTGCCTTCTATTTAAACATACTCCTAAACATTGTAAACAAATATTAGACTCTTCAACTTATTCTTCATAATCTAATTTTAAATGGACATATGGTATATTTGTCACTGAAAAATTATATCCTGCAGACTGTTTTTATGCTCAGATAAAAATGATATTTTGTATTAATTTTGTTACAGAGCACAATGCTTATTATTCCTACTCTTCCAAATAAATGTGTGATCATTAATTTGCAATTAATTGAAACTAACCTAAGAAAAGACTTGAATGTATAACTTTTATAAATTGAATAATTTACATAAAGTAAGTGTCCTTACATTATCTACATAAAAATTTACAGTAGACAGTAACAATCTTAAATAGTAATATATTTGGTTATTAAGTAAATTTTATTATTTTAAATGACTTTATTATTAAGAATTTGAAATTTAAGTCAACTCCAACAAATTTCTTCAACTTTATGCATGGAGCTAGTTTCTTGTTGAACTATCCTAGGAGAATAGTGGAACATTTGTATGTAATTTCTTATTAGGAAATATTTATTTCTCTACTCACAAGTTATGAGGAAATCTGTCTTTCAAGAGTAAAGTTTGGTGGTATAGTTCAATACAGTAGAAAGGCCACAGGACTTCTTTTCATGGACCAGGACTGATCCTCTTATTTCCTCTTTGTCAAATACTGTACTTGGGTTTGACTTGATGAAGAAATGGCTATGCTTTATCTAGGGTAGAAAATTACACTTAGCAAAATTTTCTGACATAAATCTGAGGATTTGAGGAAGGTGAGATTTTTCTCAATGTGCTCTAAACATTATTAAAATTTCAGTTTTATGTTTTTCAATGTTTATATTTTTAAGTATCATATAAAATACAGTACCTATGCCAACTCAAAGAGAAGAGGGTCATATAGTATATGTGATAGAGCTAATATCTGTTGGAAAACATTAATTGTTATTGCCATTTTTTTACATTTCCTCTTAAGTGACTTTCCCCATCCTGTGACAGGCATATTCTGTCTTTGGAGATAATTCAAATTGTTATTGCAAGAATGCAAAAAGAAATAATCAACTTTTAAATTTTGATATCCAAAGTAGGATTTTTGAGACTGAAGGTAAAATATAATCTTTAAAGCCAGGCTTTGTTGAGAGATGAAAGGATTTCCTCCAATTCTTTATGCTAGTTAATGTCAAGAGATACCCTGCAGCTCAATCATAGGTTCTTCTATAGCCTGGAGTGCCTATTGCTTGCATCAGTCTGGCTGAACCATGAGGCTAGTTGTACCTGGAAGAGGAATAATATATAAGAGAAGTCCAGGCTAAAAAAACACAGGAATGAAAGTCACATACTTTTAGGCCCAAGGGATATGGAAAGGAGACCGGGATGGAAGCACTGGATAGTAGTGAGATCTATACACATTAGGTCCAATGACTAGAATGAAGTGAAAGACAAAATTACAGAGATTTTGCAGTTTCTGTTTGAGATTCTTGAGGAGAGGGCCTAGAAGGCCATTTCTTTATAAAATAAGAGATGCTTCATGAGAGTAAAATCTTATATGCCACCTTGCAAGTGGAGACCTCATGAAGAAAAATATACTATGGGCTGTTATAGATAAAGAAGGCACATTTTCTTTGGGCTGTGAATCAACAGAGAGTAATATTGTGACAGAAACTTACGTAATACAACCATTTCTTCTCTAATACATAATCGTGTGCCTAAAAATCACTGTAGTACACTTAATTACACAATAGAAACCCTAGGGCTTATGAAAAAACTGGGGTTGGTGCATAGCACTAAAAATTTTTCATCATACACGCATTTAAAAATAGGATCTTAATAAAACAGTAGCATAATTTTACACAAATTAAACTATTAAAAGCTATATAAATACTATAATAAATGTGGCAGTTGGTCTTGAAGAAGAATTGATATTTGCTTGTGGAAGTGGGTTTTGGAAGGATTACAGCATGTGCATTAATGTGAAGGAGTAGAGGGAGGGTGATCTGAAATCATACAGAACATTGTTAACACTAGATATAGATGGACCACGATGACTGGTGAACCAAGGCAATATACTGCTGTGTGTGTGTGTGTCTGTGTGTGTGTGTGTGTGTGTGTGTGTGTGTGTGTGTTTTGGGAGTGGGGTGTTGCATGTGTCTGTTCAGCTGGGTTCACGGAGGTGAGTGTTTTGTGCTCAACTAATGTTTTTTCAGATGAATTTATGTGTAAGAATACTGAAAATTCGTGCTATTTATAAATTATTCAATAGTACATCAATTACTTTGCAACAGAATTCATGGTTTCAAAACAAATATTACAGCAAAGCTCCCTGTACTTCAACTCTTTCATATCATCTATCTTTTATCATCATTTCTGGAAATGAGAAGTTCTGTATCGAGACCATCATCCTGATACCAGAACTAGATCTATTCTTCACCAAATTAGATGATTTGCTCTGATTTGACTATCAGCAAAATGGAAGATAATTCTGGAACACAGTTAACGACCTTCCTTTGAAAAGCCTCGAATGGCCTTGGTCTTTTTGTGAGTAGTTTAGATAGGCAATTTTCAAGATGTGGTCCACAAACAATACTTGAGTAATACACACTCTAAGGTCTGTTTTCAATGAGACTACTGTACAGTTCAATGGAATCTAGTTTGTTTCCCACAAAGGTCAAGAAATTAGCACTCTGAGTGTACTGGGCTGAGTCCAGATTTCTTTGTCTCTTTAAGAGTGGCTTCCTGCTTTGCTTGAATGGGACCTAAAGAGAAAAAGGCAATGACAGGAGAATGTCAAGCTCAATCCTGCAGCATTTTAAGGAAAAATAAGCAACACTTGGTTTGTGTCTGGGCAATCCACAGTGGAGCTCACACTGCTTCCCTGTACCTATCTCAGTCAAGGTGCAGACCAGAATCTGTGGGGCCAGGGATGACAAGAGGAGCTTTGAGCTTAGAATTACGGACGTTACAGAGTAAGCAGTGGCTAAGCAAATGCTTGCTTCCTGTTCTGATCCCGTTCCTCTCACAATTCTCCAACATCTAACTATCTCCTGCCCATTTCCTCTTATTTTTATTTTTTTAAAATTGTTGCAAAATAAATAACATAAAAGTTACTACTTTAACCATTTTAAGTGTACAGTTCAGAGGCATTAAGTGAGTACACATTGCTGTGCAATCATTGCTACTGTCCATCTCCAATTTTTTTCATTTTCCCAAACTGAAACTCCATACCATTAATCAATCAATCCTCATTCCTCCCTCTCTCTCAACTCCTGCCTACCAGCATTCTGCTTTCTGTCTGTATGACTTTAACTATTCTAGGTACCTTATATAAGTGAAATCACATAGTGTTTATCCTTCTTTGAGGTTTATTTCAGGTAGCATAATGTCTTCAAAGTTTATCCATTAGTAGCACATATCAGGATTGCTTTCCTTTTTAAGGCTGAATAATATATCTTTCTCAAATTTCCTTTTTATGTTGACTAAAAAAGTACATATTAATTTCTAGACATTGTCTTGTTCCTTTTTGTTGTAGCATGTAAGATAAAATGTGATCTCATGTCTTGGTTGTCTCAAAAAGCTTAAAACTACTCACTTACTTTTCAGGCTTTGCTTCTGCAGACTAAGTAGTTCTCTTCAGTAACTCCCTAGCTGTGAATAAAATTTGTGACTGAAATGTGAGAACCCTTTTCTTAGGCCAATATGTTTTCAAATATTGAGCATAAATTGTCAGCATCTCCATAAGAGACACTTTTTTTTCTTGGCGAGGGGAAGACAATCAGCAAGAATGTTAAATGACATTTCATCATTGTTGAATCTTTCATTTTCTGATAATCATTGTGATCCCGTGCCGTTTCAAATGAAAGCCTAAGGAGAGCTCAAATACAAAATGACCTCTGAAGCAGAGGAAAGGACACAGAACGAAAAACTTGTCCATTTAGCTCTTTCCTGTGTCAGGGAATCACTATCTTATTTTAGAACGTTGTCATTTTAAAGCTTTGAAATACTTTCTGTAGAAATGATTACATTAATCCTGTAGTCAATTTGTCTAAGGTTAGCAAAGTGTTACAGCTATCAGAAGCACTGCAAAAATAATTGAATACATTTTTAAAACTACTAGATATTGTAACCATAATATATTTTCCTGAGATTGCCAAGGAATAACAGAAGAGAAATAACTCTATCAGGCAGCAGAAAAGGGATGGATAAATCGAATGATACCACACTTAATATTGTTCAAGGATCTCACATGGTCAATAAGTAGTATTAACTTCTGCTTTCAATTATTGTTCCCCTTAGGAGCACGAAGAAATCAGGACAACTATCCTTTCTTGATTTAAACTGTATGTGCCATTAGGGTAACGTACCCACACTGCTGAAGGACAGCCTGTTTCTCTGCAACATTTCACCAAAACCAATATGTAATGTACTATTTTAGGACTCATTTTATTCTCCCCTTGGGAGATGTTCCATTATACCTTCATTTCTCTGCTTTTAATGTTTGGTACACATTAAAATCATTGACCTGTGAGGGTTGGTGTCCACCTCTCCCAGTTTCCTCTGATTCTTGCTTACTCTCTCTGGAGCCACAGTCATGGAACATGGGACTTAAGGCAGAGAACGGAATGAACTTGAAAAATGAAGTAATCGATTATGTAGATATATTCATCTTCCTTTTTGGTATATAGTTCTCTTTTTCA
This sequence comes from Mandrillus leucophaeus, assembly GCF_000951045.1. NCBI lineage: Eukaryota > Metazoa > Chordata > Mammalia > Primates > Cercopithecidae > Mandrillus > Mandrillus leucophaeus. Next base: position 841,740 of record NW_012105298.1, read on the forward strand.
GGGTAACTTTTTTTTTAAAAACAACAATTTTTTTGGTCCAACTAACTTCTGTGATTATACAGATATTTACAGTGTTTTCATGTAGTGTTTATTTGTAACACACTTGCAACTGTCTAGTACTTGCTAATGACTTTTTTACAGGTAAAAACAAATTTAACCATAGTTTTAAAGGTCTCACATATTTTTAAAAATACTATTTTATCTGAACACTGACTCTTGTTGGCAGAAAATTTTGCTATTACATATAAAAATGGTAACCAATTGTCCATGAATATATTTGATGGTAACATTGGACTATTTATCCATTTAGATTCATAAGGCTGTAGTCTGAGGTTTGTTTAGAGCCTTGCCAGTGTTTCCCTACCTAAACTTGTAATAGAAAAAGTTATCAAGAACATTTGAGCTCCTTAAAATGTATTATTTGTATGACACAAACTTTTCTTTTGTATCTTTTCACCTCTTCTTTTTCTTCTCTCACTCTCAGTTTCTCCCATATCCCCCATGACAGGCTCAAAGGAAAGGGAACCAACATAAAAAAATATGGCCCTGGAAATAATAGACCTGTCTAATGTCCAAACCTTGAATGTTAATGGCCTAGATTTTTAGTCCACTAACAATGAAAACAGTATGAAGTATTGAATATTGTAAAACTTAAATTTTGTTAAAGTAAATATTTCCTTCTATGACAATAAAAGGTTTGTACACTCTGGAGCAAATTCTCTTTCCCTTCAAAGTGATATTTTCTTCTGTAAATTATAAAGATATCCATGGTTTGGATGTATGTGTTCCCCAGAATTCATAGGATGAACCTAAGACCCAATGTGATAGTATCAAGAGGTGGTGGGTCTTTAGAAAGTAAGATTAAGTCATGAGGGCTCAGTCATTACAAATGGGATTATTGACTTTGTAAAAGGGCTAGAGAGAATCAGCTATTCCCTTTTACCCTTTAGTTTCTCTTCTGCCATGTGAGTCCACAGCATTCAAGGCACCATCCTGGAAGTGGAGAGCAGCCTTTGGAACTGAATTTGTTTTCACCTTGATCATGGACTTCCCAGTCTCCAGGGCCATGAGAGATAAATTTGCATTATTTATAAAGTAACTAGTCTGAGGTATTTTGTTGTAGCCGTGCATGCAAACTAAGACAGCTAACTGTGTGATATCACTCCTGAATAATAGGCACTGAGGAATGGAGTGATGGGCAGTGACCCTGGAGCAGGCTGCATCAAGCAGTGCCTCAGAGGGGCCAGCACTGTGGTCATCATCTTCGTTTTCATCTACTCCAAGAGACATGATGTTCTTTCTCTTCCATGTCTTTACTGGGTTCCATCCAGGATAAGTCATACAAAGGAGAGGAGTCAAATCATTCTAAAATGGCCATTCTCCCAAGTCCATTTTGGGGACTGGGGCCTGATAAACCATAACTCCTTTTCTTCTGGCCCCCCAATTTTAAAAAGCCCTCCATCCCATCCTTCCTCCCTTCTTCTTTCCTTTATTATTTTTCTTGCAAGACTCTTCAGGTCTCACAGTACCTAATATATAAAAGTGCATAATTATAATAGTAACCCAAATAGATGTCACCTGGTACTTTAGTTACATTAAGAACACAACCCTCTTATTACCTATTCCCAGGGACTTTTCATCACTGAACAGTCTGGCAAAGACTTTGATAGCTTTCAATTACTAAAAGTTTGTGCCAGAATAACAGAAATTTCTCAACCACTTATGCAGAGTCATCAATTTTATCCACACTACACAATTCAATTGTGGTTCATTTTTAACCTGTGGAGTTATAACACAAATTCAGGAGTATATTAATGTGTCATAGACATAAATAGGTATAAAGTTTTGGTAATGCAAAATAATTAAGTTTTTCTAGTAACCTGCTGAACAACTTCGTGTATATAGCTAACATACTGTACTGCACACTTGAAAATTTCAGAAGGTAGATCCATGTTAAGTGTTCTTACCACGATAAAAAGTTTCCTTTAAATTACTGACTTTTCACAGCTTCTAAAGATTCGGAAAAAGAAAAATAAATTACTTTCTTTTTGGAATAAATTATGCTTTGTTGTATAATCTTTTCTCTATCACTGGTTGTTTTTATTCTGCCCTCTTTGTTTCTCTTTTGTTCTCCTGACCTTTAACAATAGCCTTCAATACTTAATCTTTTTTCCTCATTTCTCAGCATTTGATCCTGCAGAGAGTAACTGGCTTCTCCAAGTTTTGAAATGATCTCCCACTGGATGAATCTATATATTTTAGTCTTTCACACTGTTTTTGAAGTCTTCTGGACATTAGGCACAGCTGAAGTATAATGCAGAAAACTAAGCTAGTTGCCTTCCTTCTTTAAAGACACCTTTTCCATCTGCTCCTTCATAAGTATTAGCATGCCTTCCTTCCTCACATTTCTTTATATGTTAGACTTTTATTCTTAGGCTTTATTATTCTATTCTATTTTTTCTTCCTGCTATACCTTGGGACCACTCTCTAATGATATAATTCTTTCTTATTGCTAAAGCCCACCACCCTCAAGCAAACCCCACAAAACAAACCTGGGCTAATGTTTGGATGTATTGCTTTCTTCTTATATATAGTGACTCCAATTCTTATATATTATTTCACTCTTTTAAAGGTATCCTAGTTAGTTTTAACATCAAAGTTTGTATTAAAGTTTAACTTTAAAGATTTTCATTAAATCATACTCAGAATCTCAGATTCATTTCTCAAAATTCATCTTTAATTATTAATGATTAATCTATTTATTTCAAGTGAACCACTTAAATTCATCCCCAACTACATCTAACTACATTGATAATTATTGTCTTCATGACTTTGCTGTTGTGTGTGCGTGAATATATATATGAAATACATATATACATGTGTATTTCACCTAAAATATCTTCACTCTTTCCTGCTCAACAATTGGTACTATTTTCTTCAAGTGTAGGTGGAACCATTTCTCCTTGAAAAATTCTAATTCATATCTTTCCTATATTCTTTATTTCCTTGATACTTACTTAGTCATTTATTTATATTATCTTATTTTACATGTTTCTATTTGACATTAATTTTTCCTAGTTTTTTTGATACTAAATTGTAAGCTCTTTAATTTAATTGGCTAAGATCTGTGATAGCTTTTTTCTCTTTCCAGTGATTATACAATGTGAAGTATTTGATAATTGTTTATGAACCAACAAAAGCACTTGATAATTTTTTATGAACTTACCAAAGAATACCATGGCATTAGACCAGAATATTTTCAGCCAAATATAATCACCTAAATGAGTTTAATTCTTAATAGAAATTAATGAAGATACAACATACAAATGTAAACTGAGTTAAAATTATATCTTAATCATGGACACATTAATTTTGAATTTCCACTATCTTATTTTAGATTTTTGTTGGGATTTCCAATGTCATCTTTATAACATGTATTCACATATTTAAAAGTTTCATATTTTATGGGCCTTCCACATCTTAATCAGTTTCACACGGAATGATTGGTTTAGGAATACATATTTAAGTTTTGAATTAAGTTCCATTGGTTGAGAAAATAATTGATATTAAATCTCTCAAAAATTGCAAACATTCATGAATTAAACACTCAGCAGGTTTGGGCAGTTACCGTTAGTACTTCTCCATTAATGTTCACTGCATTTATCACAGTATTACAGCTATTTCCAAGATCTTATACATACCAATGTCAAGATATCTAGAGTTATGGTTTACAATGTGCTAAAGTATGCCCAATTAGTATAAAATAACATTGTGTTGTTATCTATGATGCTCATGTTGATAGTAATACATAATCATGCTATGCTGAAGATGTAGCTGCAGAGGCAATATCAATTATGCTTTTCCAACTTATTTTCCCATTTAGAAAGAAAGTGAAAATAAAAAATAAGAAAGGATAAGAAAAACATCTGAAAGAGTATTTCTGTCAGTGATGCAAATCTAAGTTTGAAGTGTGTCTGAACATCTATACCCATTCCCCACTAGCTTTCCTGCGATGACTCATGGGATTTCAGGATAGCATTTTAAATCTTTGATCATAGCGTGGTTCTATGGTCTTGACTGAGGTTAAGATTATGGTGAAGATCATAGCATGGTCTTAACTATGTCTCTTGAGCACTTTTTTGGGTACTTCTTGCTATTGCTGCTTTCCCACTGGGAAAGTCTTTCACCTCTTTTTCTAATTCTTACTCTTTAAAACTCAACTAGACCAGTCACTCCTCCTCCAGCCTTTCCTAATTATACTATGTGATTTAGATGGGGCTTCTTGTGCTCCCACAGCACGATGTGCTTCATTTAATCACAGAACTTAGACAATCACTGACTTAACTTATCTGAATCTTTTATTTGGTTGTAAGTTCCTGAAGGGAAGAAATCACACCTAATTCGATCACACACCAACACCTAGTACAATGTCTGACATTGTCTTGGTCTGTTTGGGCTTCTATAGGAAAACATCATAGACTGGGTGCCTCATAAACAACACAAATTGATTTCTTACAGTTCTGGAGGCAACTCCAAGATTAAGGTGCCAGCAGATGATTCTGTGTCTGGTGAGAGCATGCTTCCTGTTTCCTAGAGGGCCATGTTTTCACTGTGTGCTCATTTGACAGGAGGAAGGAATCTCTGTGGGGCCTCTTTTTTTAAAAGCATAAATCCCATCATAAGGGATCTCTCCTTATGCGCCAATCACCTCCCAAATACCTGGCACCAAACACCATTACATTGCTGATGAGGTTTCACCATATAAAATTTGGGGACACAAACATTTAGTGTGTGACAGACATACAATCAATATATTTTTAAATGAAAACATGATTGATTTTGATAAACTAGATTTAAAGTTAGGCTAATTATCATGAAATTTTACACATTTCATTTGGGCATGTCCTTTACTTGACATGTAGTTCCCCCAATAGCACTAGTCTGTGTATATTATATAAATGTGTAAAATAACCTGCAATATATAGATTATTAGGTTTGGGAAAGAAAGAAAAGAGGTAATCTAAAATATCTCCATTAAAAGTTTGACTATTAGTAGTACATAGGGTAATATCAAGCAATGTTGCATAAATGTCAATATAATATTTATATTTGGTAACATACTTTATGAGTTACAACGAACTTAAGGATTTATTTAGCTTTAGTTGTACTGCAACAAAATGTAAGTGTAACTGCTAATAATAACAGCTAATAACTTTTCAGTGATTGAGTTTTAAAAATATTTCTGCACAAAAGTGTGGTGATTTAGACCACAGAAAATTTCTGTCTTGGCTTTCTCACTATTACTTCTTTGAGCTCTGAATAGATAGAATTGTTTGACTACTGTATCAAATTCCTAAGCCAGGGCTGATTACAGAAATGCTTAATGCGTAGTTTTTGTGCTGATGTGGAATTCAGGCATCTTTGAAAACAGCATGATTTTAGTAGTAATATTAGAGTTTCATCCTTCAAAATTTGTTGAATAGCAAGTAGGATTTTGGAAAAGAAAACACAATGAAATATTTCTTTTAAAGATGTTTTCATACTAGGAGTAGGTGAAGGGGTAACATAATATCTATCATGAAGTTAATAACAGTAAGAACAATGATTGTTCTAAACTTCAGGTAAAGGACCTCTAGGTAGGCATAGCAAGAAGCTCTGGACACTGGAATACAATAAGAAGTGGTTGAATATTGTTTTAGAAAACATTAAATTCAGAATAATCAATCAAATGTAATTGTGAATCACCTGATAATAGACCTCTAGGCATTTCAAGTGGAGTAATTAGAGTTCAATGGACATTGAAATGTTTACCTATTACCTATTATACTCACACATGATAGACAGTATGAAATATGATGACAATTTTCACAAATCTGATGTTTCAGGTGCCTGAGCTATTTTTACATATTTTGCATGTGTAGCTCATATTGCACCTCTCTCATGAAACTTTTTCAGTTTCTAAGTTCCTATAACACACAGGTACCACTAAAGTTTCCATTGGATTATATTCTGTCTTACGTCGTCCTTTACTTGTTTTCAGTCATCTGCCAAATTATACTTACTAGAAAGAGAAGATGAGTTTTTTTCTTATCCTCTTAACATAATCGATAGAATTGTTTGACTATTGTATCAAATTCCTAGCCCAAGGCTGGTTATAGAGAAGCTAAATCCAGACTTTTTGTGCTGATGTGGGATTCAGGCATCTTTGAAAACAGCATTAACTCTTTCAGTATATGAATATATTTACTGCACTGGGAAGAAACTTAGATATAATATTTTTCTTATTATTCTAATTCTTTGTTCGTTATGAACTTAAAATTAACTGGTCTCACATCTGCCTCCTGTGCTTCTCACATTGCTAGAAAAGTATGGCTAAAGTCTGTGTTGGAGTGTTGCAGTTCTGTGAGAGTATCTTAGAACCTAATGTGTCTTAATCACATGTGTTTGACTTTGCAGTATTTTGGGATGACTGTGAGGCTGGTCACCAAGGAGCATGGTCAGAAATAAAAACTTCTGTGTCTGAGATGACATCCTGAATGACATCTCTGGACCTGTGTGTTTTCTTCCTCTCTCTCTCTCTCTCTCTCTCTCTCTCTCCACTCCCTGCTCCCCACCTACCCCTGCCTCCTGCCCCTTCAGTTTGTATGTTAAGGAATGGTGCATGGTTTTTTTTACCCATAGTTGATAGTAAAATCGTCCTTGTAAGAAGGTTTATTCAAGTTCAACCAGAATAATTGGCTGGAGAGAACCTCATTGTGTAAGGGTACTAGTAAAAAGGATAGATAGTCAGTGTTCCAGTTAAGTGGGCTGAGTTTCAGGCTAGTAGACCAGTCTAAGAAAGGAAATGGAACATTTGTCTAAAATTAGGTTAGGACTCAGTAATTGAGACTCAATACTTGAACTTCAGTTGAGGCTTAGTTGGCAGCACATGGGAAACTCTACTGCTGGGGTGGAGGTGACTGACACAGCTAAATTTGGCTCTCTGTGGTTTCTGAAGCCATGCATAATAGAATTTGTAGAATATGAGAAAAAATTTTAAAAATTGCCTTTAAGTTGCTTTGTTTTTTAACCTAAGATACTAAATTGTTAGTTGGATAGGATTTTTTCCTTTTATCCTTTATTAATGTTTATTTCATGAGTCTAGTGTGGCAGACACTGTTCTGGGTCCTGTGGATACAGCATGAAGGAATAAGTCCTGTGGAACAGTACTGCAGGAATAAGCGTCAAGAATTCATTATCTAGTCTGCTGATACCCAGGCTACTCCTTGGGGTATTCAGCTTGGTACTGAGAAGTGTCTAAGTTGGTAATGAACAGCCCATCAATATGACAAATGAGACTGTGCTTCTGACCATTTGTGGCCAATAAAATGTGACTGAACTTTCAGGTAAATGGAATACACACACACACACACACACACACACACACACACACATATTGTATTTTGGTCCTTAGAATGAAAATATCCAGCTACCAGAGGAAAAAGGTTTCAGTCAATCAGTATAGAGAGAAACAGAATTTTAGAAACAATAAAGTCCTAGAATGCGAAAATGCTTCCTACTTTCTGGTGATATTCTGTTCTTGACAGTCACTAAAGACATGTTGATAATTCTTCTAAGATTGTTCTGTTCTGAGTCCCTGCATCTTGGTTGTTCTATATATTTATCTACATATTTTATTTTATTCAGTGACACATATATATATATATATTCATGTTGTAAATCATGATTTATAGCAGTATTATTCATATTAGTCTTCTCCAAACCCATGTTTTAAATTTGAAACTAATTTGTTTAATTGTTGGTTCTTTCTACTTTTATTCTTAGGTACTTTGGTGTACCTTATCATAACTCCTTTACTGTAATATTTTTCCACACCATCCATGTTTTTTACATTTGTCTGTGCCTTCAGAATTCATGCTAATATATACCTCATAGTTTTTTTTTTCCTATTTCATAGATAATGCCATTTTCAGTTAGAACAACCAAGATGCAGGGACTCAGAACAGAACAAACTTATAAGAATAATCGGCCGGGCGCGGTGGCTCAAGCCTGTAATCCCAGCACTTTGGGAGGCCGAGACGGGCGGATCACGAGGTCAGGAGATAGAGACCATCCTGGCTAACACAATGAAACCCCGTCTCTACTAAAAATACAAAAAAATTAGCCGGGCGTGGTGGCAGCGCCTGTAGTCCCAGCTACTCGGGAGGCTGAGGCAGGAGAATGGCGTGAACCCGGGAGGCGGAGCTTGCAGTGAGCCAAGATCGCGCCACTGCACTCCAGCCTGGGCGACAGAGCCTCAAAAAAAAAAAAAAAAAAGAATAATCAACATGTCTTTAGTGACTGCAAAAAAAGAATATCACCAGAAATTAGGATGCATTTTGGCATTCCAGGACTTCATTGCTTCTGAAATTCTGTTTCTTTCTGTACTGATTGACCAAAACCCTTTTGCTCTGGTAACTGGATATTTTCATCCCAAGACCCAAAATACAACTCCTTTATATGAATGAAATGTTAACAATGAAGAAATAGTTAAGGAATTATTTTATAAAGTTGTACCTTAAAAATTAAAGAAAAAGTCATCTTTTAGCATAAATATTCTCTTACGGCAAATCTAATAAACACAGAAACTATACCTAAGGTCTTTGTTTAAACTAATTATAATTTTTAAAAAGATGAGTAAAGATATTTATTTTTTCCACTCTAAAAACTATTCCCTTTATTAAATTAGCTTGTCAAAGATTTAAATTAAGGGGTGAGATGCACAACAGGAATAGAAAATGGAATTAACAATGAAAGCTATTCAGCAGTAAACAGAGATAAATGTGGCTGCCCACTTGCTGATTCAAATAGACTATGCAGGATTTTCATATTATAGCCTGCCTGCACAAATCATGCATTTTTTACACAAAGACTAAAATGCTTATTAGCAGTCATATCCCCACATGCAAAAGTTATGTATATTTGCACCAAAATAATACTTTGTATACAGAACTAACATTCCTTTTGTAGCAATAGGGAGTATTCTTTCTACCTTTTTCACATTTTCTTGTTAGTCTTCTTTGAACATTCATTTCAGAAATTGGTGGCACTTTATGCACATGCAAATCAGTAGCATCTCTGGACTCGGCTGATAGCGACGGGTCAGGTATTTCAAGCAGCAGCAATGCTAACCACCATTCACCAAGTGATCACCGTGTCCCACTCACAGTGCAAAAGATTTTACAGACACTTTCCCATTTACCAAAACAACCATGTAATGTAAATCCTGTTATTACTACTAATATATGGATGAGAAAACAGACTGGCAGGAACAGGGAGGGATTCAGATGTTCTGGTTCACTTGATTTCAAGACCAGCAGTTTAAAGCTCGGGCTAAATTTTAACTCTTTTCTTATAAATGACATGGTTATTATTTTCCCTCATTCTCCATATTTAGGATGTTAACTTTGTGGTCCTAGTATCAACGCTATTAATAATATTATTTACTTTTCCATTGTATGTCCTCAAAGCATTGTGGTGACCAATTCTCCTTGATGAGGCAGATAGATGAGGGATAAAATAATAGACTGTCAGAATGAAAAGGAACCTTACAGTTCATCTTGTTTTATTTTTTAATTTGGTAGCATAAGGAAATTTTGGAGATGGTATAGGTGGATGAGAAAGTATATTCTAGTGGTCTGAAACAAATGACATATGCTGATAACAGGTGACAGAACTAAAGTTGAGTACAACACCGGGCCTATTGCTCTGTATCTGCTTCCTGAGCCAGAAGCTAGTGATTCATTTGTACCCTCTTCATAATCTCCATTTACCTGACAGCAGTAAGCATCAGCACAGGAAAAGGGGAATTTAATAGTATGCTGGGCCACAATTTCCATTTTTATCGGTCACTATGACTTTCCCAAAAAACTAATATCTGACTCTGGGCCCCAAGAGGACCAAGGTAAAATGCATATTAATTTTCAAAAATAATTATTTAGGCCAGGCATGGTGGCTCATGTCTGTAATCCCAGCACTTTGGGAGGCTGAGGTGGGTGGATCACTGGAGGTCAGGAGCTTGAGACCAGCATGGCCAACATGGTGAAACCCCGTCTCCACTAAAAATACAAAAAATTAGCCGGGCGTGGTGATGAGCGCCTATAATCCCAGCTACTTGGGAGGCTGAGACAGGAGAATCGCTTGAATCCAGGGGGCAGAGGCTGCAGTGAGCCAAGATAGCACCACTGCACTCTAGCCTGGGCAACAGAGCGAGACTCCATCTAAAAAAAAATTATATATGTGTGTATATATAATTATTATTTAATAATTATAATAAAATTACTCTTGTTAGATAAATTACATATTTTATCCTTTTCAGGTACTACTTGAACATTGAAATGTATTTTATATTTATTTAATTTGTATTGAAATGATATTTCTCCCTCAAAAAACATGAGTTTCGTTCTTTGTGATCCTGAAGTTTTTGTAGTTGAATAATAGCTAATTATTTCAGTACTTTCTATATGTCAAAAACTTTAGATTGTGACTATCTTTCTTCATCCAATGGAAAAAGAGAAGCTTGTGGAGCTTACGAAAATTACCCAAGGCCATGCATTTAGTACATGGAGAAGCTAGAATTTAAGCACAGATGAGGCTATTAATCATTCATGGTCCATTCAACACGTATTTACTGAATACCTATTCTATGTTGGATGTAAATTCTCAGCATAAAAGAGCAAAAAAAAAAAAAATCATGATATCTTCCTCATGGTGCTTTTAGACTAACAAAAGGGACAGATTTTGAACAAAAAACGTGTTAATACATATATGTATGAGAGGGGTAAGGGTTTCACAGGAAAAGCACAGAGCCATAAGAACCTATAGAAGGGGAATTTTCTCTGTTTGCAGGATCAAGGAAGACTCCTGAGGAAGTCACATTTCACCTGAGGTCTGAAGGACAAATGTTTATTAAACAAATAGAGGGGGAAGGGTAGGGATGAGGACTAGAGAATGTTTTAAGAAAGGGAACAGCATGAACAAAGTCCCAGCTTATCCAAGCACATGAAACACCACCAGTGTGAGCGCTACATGGAAAAGAGAGGGAAGATACAGAGGTTGGTACTGCTGCCTATGGAATATCCTTTGGTCACTGAAGGACTTTGGTTTTTTTAAAGGGCAATAGAAAGCTATAGGTTTTTTACATTACTATTTTACTTTTATTTTAGGAGGCAGAATGTGAAGACTAGGTTTGGATTTTAAAAACATCATCCTGGCTATAGTATACAAAACAAACTGTAGCAGGAAAATAACAGATGTAGGAGGCTCCATTTAGGAAGCAACTGCAGTAGCCCAGATACAAGATGTTAATGTTTGCAATAGCAAGGTAGCAGTGAAAGTGGAAAGAAGTGGATGGATTATAGAACAATGTAAGAGACAAAATCACTGATGTTCGATGATCAATTAAAAATGGAGGGTAGGCCGGGCGGGTGACAGAGCGAGACTCCGTCTCAAAAAAAAAAAATAAAAAAAAAAAAATAATAATAAAAATGGAGGGTAAAGGGAAAGAGGTTTCAAAGATAATTACCAGATTTACTGCTTGCACAATCAGTATGTATGCTGCCTCTCTGTACCCCAAAATAGAGGAAGATTTTTATAGCAGAAAACTTTACTGTATGCCCTTAAATAAAATACTTCTCTGAGCCTTATCCTCAAAAGAGGGTTAACCATCCCTGCTGATCTCACAGTTACAGACAGCGAGGGCCAAATGAACATGAGTTTTGCTGAATTCAATTCTGTGGGTGCAGATCTCAGTCTCCTATTCTACAGACTCTGTGGCCACAAGCAAGGGAGGCTTTCCAAGCCTTTATTTCCCATTCTATAGATTAGAGATAGTAATCATATCTCATGCATAGAGTTATCATAAAAAAGTAAATAAAATAATCCATGTGACTTAGTTGTTTAGTTTACTTTTTGCCAAATGGGATTTTTACCAAAAAAAGTTTCTGCCCCTCTTTTTCACATTCTCTTCTCCTCTATCCCCTATTTCTTCTGCACCACCTTTTCCTTCTTTCTCCTCCTCCTCTTTCTGCTTCTTATTCACTAACCTAAATTCCATCGCACCATTTTCTATTATCTCTTTTATTTTACTTTTCTTTCCATTATCATTCCCATCATCAAGTATCAGCCTTTGTTTTTTAATTCCTCTACCACGATGAACTGTGTCATTGCTTCTAGTCTTGTGGCTTTCAAATCATGTGACATCCTGCTGTTAATGTCCCCAAATTACTAGTTTTGTTGTATCCCATGGTGCTGCTCAGAACGTTGTACAGATCCTCACTGATGGTAAGTGGAATGAAAATACAGTCAAGAGTTAGGCCTCTGGAATAAGAAAGATTTTTGTTGTTTTGTTTTTTGATTCAGACACTCATCAATTTTGGGGAAATTTTTGCTACCTTCAGGGCTTAATGTTCCCTTTTATAGAATGAAGGTAATAACTCCTTACAGGCTTGTTGTGAAGATCAGCTAAGATGATGAATTCAAATGCCCAGAATCATGTCTCATACATCTTAAGAGACGCCCAACGTTTGATAACATTATCTTGGAATGAATGTCACACTTCTAAGTATATTGATGAGTATCTTCCAAATCCGATGTATATTTTTATTATAATATCTCATAACCCCCTTTTCAGTAGAGCCTTCCAAGGGGAATTTGGTGCTCAGCTTAACCCCTCTTCATTCCCTAAACATACCTAGTGTCTTCCAAGCTTCATTTGCTGTTTCATTCTATACTTTAATCTCCACTTCCATTTATTGATAGTCTACCCATCCTTCAAGTTTTAAACACTGTAGCAGAAATAATCTTATTTTCCTGAGGACTGCAAAGGCATTTTGTTAACTGCCTTGTGTTGTGTTTATGTAAACTTCCTGAGGATGGGGATCACCCTTATTTATATTTACAACCCTCACAAGGCCTAGCACAGTACATTTCCCATTGAATAAATGTTTGCTAAGTAAATTGGTGAATTTAATGCTCTTTTCATTTAAAATCTGAGAATAACTTGGGCTGGAGCCATAAAAAAGACTTGATAAAACTGAGAAGAGCAGGGCAAATATAGCAAATTATTGGAAATTGGCTCCATATAATAGATTCTCTCTACATCATATATATGTACATATATATATTGCTATTTTATAAGGTATTGCATGGTTTCTTTTAAATGTGAATTTAAGGTAATCTCTACCTTATAAACACTTGTTAGAAATGACATAGTGCTATTTTATTTCTCTCTTTTGAAAGTCAAAATAGAGTTGAAATCATGTTAGGTTACATATTATCCTTTAGTTACAGTCTACCAACATCAAGTGAACTGCTAGGTAGTAACAAAAATACTTCTTTTATACTTTAATTTTCAACCATTATCTGTAAGGAAGACATTACACAGGACTATACCTACAAAAATAAAATTATATATAATTTTATTTATATATAAAAAGATATATAATTATATTAAAATATATATAATTTTATTTTTATATAATATGTAAGTATGATCTAGATTAGTTACATTACCACTGAGCAGGTTTGGCTATATATGCAATTATTCAAAACGATGATTGTTTATGGTTTTCTTAATTTTATATACTCAAGTTGCTTTAAGGCTATTTTATACATCTGGAATTACTTTTATAACAAAGAAATACATAGTTGCCTTAAATTTTTGTAAATTTAATTTTTTTTGTTTAAATCCCATGAAAATATAAACCTAGTTGCTTATAAAGCATAATTATTTTCATAGTCCTCATTTTATTTTTTATTTTTATTTTTATTTTTTATTTTTATTATTATACTTTAAGTTCTAGGGTACATGTGCATAACGTGCAGGTTTGTTACATATGTATACCAAACCTCATTTTAAATGTAAAGGAAACTGATGATTTCAAACTAAGATTGCTTAATATTATTAAATGTGTCTGTGACTCCTATGTGCATCCAGAAAAATATCCACAAAATATACTTATGTGGGTCGTTGGTCAACTAAATTAAGCTTTTCATCTTTTCTAATGTTTATGAAAAGAGTATACAGGAATCTGTATTATTCATTATGGGTTTCATTTATCTGTATTCTCATAGTTTAATAATCTCTCACAGTAACTCGTATTTCCAAATTGAAGGGCTCATAGATGTATATTACATAATGTGAGAACTCAACTAGACATGCTGAATATAAAAATTGTTATTAAAGAAACTGAAAATTAAGTTTGCTCACAAAACATCATTCTTCTACGTGTGAACAGATGTATCAGCTACTAAAGGACACAACATTGCTTTGATTAAAGCATGAATAAATCTACTTAATCTGTTTCAGTAGTTCATTCCAATATTATCAAAGTTACTGTTTAATACATTATTTTTTCCTTGGTAAACTGATTAGATTGATTGGATTCAGTGTTCAGAAGAATTAACTACCATTATCACAAATCAAATTTCTATAGTAATGGAAAAAGAAACAAGTGTGGCCTATATCCATTCTTTGTTGATATTTTGTCATGGCAATGTACTTTGATATTTTATTTAATGGCCTTAGCAGTCACATTATATCAAGAAAGAAAAAACTTAAGCCTTTGCCTAAACTATGAAAATGACTTTTTTGACATAAAACACTTGAATAGCATTGGTACTAAGATAATTAAAAAATAGTATTGATTTAGGCAGATCTTAGGCAGTAGGAAAATCATAGAATATTCATTAATTATATATAATTGAAATATATATATAACTACCTTACCTGCCATAAAATTCAGACTATGATAAACAGCAGGTTGATTGCACATCAAGGATAAAATCAATGAAGCTATGCTTCATAATTAATAAGTGATTGCAACATAACATATTCTTAGAGCTTATTACTTCCATGTTGAACACAGCATTGAAGTATTCTATTTGGGGAGATTAATTAAGCATTGTGAAAAATACAGAGTATATATACTTAGTTTTTAATTAAGGACTATTGATTTGATGATTATCTGGTGAATTTCTAAGCACAAATTCTAGGAAAATGAGAAATTTGCCTACAAAATCTTAAACAGCTTACGGTACATAGTGTGGGGAAGATGGTGAAATAAAATCCAATGGGATAATTGAGAACTTTGATGAAATAATGAAGCAGGATATTTTCTGGTCTTGGTTTTTAAATGACTTGGAAAATAACAGAGCAGAGGTCAAAACAAAGTTGCTTTAGAAGTTCTGAATCAAAGCCTGTGACTGTGGGCCAAAAGTGATCAAGGAGATGAATTCTAAATGAATGTCAAATATGGTACTTTTAAAGTTTGCCAGAAATTGGAATACTAGGTCAAGAGCTTTGAGTATTTTTCCTCTAACATAGCTAAGTAGATGGCTAGCCAAATATCTTTAACAAAGATTCCTCTGTGGTATGCTTAGCACTCTAAAGGGGTGAATACATGATGATGAATTATTTATGATTCAGATATGAAAGTTGTCATTTATACTGTTACTGAGAGACAATGTAAAGTTCTTAAATTGTGAATGTAGACTAGTGATTAAATTGCCAACCATTAAGAGGCATTAATTCAGAGGTTTCACCTTTTGTAGCCTTGCACATTTTAGAAAATGACAATAATATTATGGCTCCCTCTGGTACAATTTTATTAGTAAAGGTAAATATCAGATTTAATTTCTCCATGTTTCCTTACTGAATATAAACAGAAGTTTTAAAAGTATAATAAAAACATACTCAACAATATTACTGAATTCATTCATTTATTCATTCATCAAACACTCACTGAGTCCTACTATGAACCAGGTACAGAGCCAGGTAAGGTGATCCAAAGATAACAGAACTACTCTTAATGATCGTAGTTTACTGGAAAGGAAATAAATATAATTTACAGCATGATAAGGATTTTAATAGAATAAAGGGTAATGAGGGTTGGGTGGGGGAATGGTGAGTATAGAAAAAAATGACTGTTATGAGGAAGAGAGAATATTGCAATAATAAAAATAACTACTTAAAGATTGATGTTAAACAGAAGAGAAGAATATTATCATGTGAATATTAAATTTTAACTTTTCAGTGACAACATTCCTTTTCTAAAAAAAGTGAAGTAACTAATGCTGTAGAAATTCCTAGTTCCTCAAAGAAGGAAGATGGAAAGACACATTTATTAGTTACCATTTCTGGTGGGCAACAGAACAAACCTATTTCCTCTATGAAATCAAAAGTTTAGCTTCAAAAACTCTGAAGTCTTTTTGCTTTCTTCCATGTCATTGTTGCGTTATGTTTATAAAAACTGGAGCGTAGAATCAAAATAACTATTCAGATGATTCTGCCCAACTGAATCTAAGTCTATGAAAACCCCTATGATTAAGTGTGATGCATGTGATAACTTTAGGTTCAAATCCACAGTAAGTCAGTACTGCACTGGTAGTGGAGATGTAAATTTATACTTATTAAGAAAGAAGCCATGACACAATGTCAATCTAACTAGACAAAGCTCGAACTTTTCTTGCTAATTCTTCTCACAGCAGGGCCTGAACCAAGCCTAAGCCTTCCTCAATAAAACAAATCTCAGATTCTTCAGTTCTTTCATGGTGAACAAAATCAAGTTTCCTACATAAATTTAGTTACACCCATTCTGATGCCTCAAGAGAAAAGACAACAGCATACTTAATTATTTCAGTGTCCTTTAAATTATGTACAATTTTACTTATGCATGCAAGGATATAATGAAAAATATTGAGACTACCTTCATATACTTCAGTGAAGCAAGGTTTTTGTTGTTGTTGTTTATTATACTTTAAGTTCTAGGGTACATGTGCCAAACGTGCAGGTTTGTTACATATGTATACGTGAGCCATGTTGGTGTGCTGCACCCATTAACTCGTCATTTGCATTAGGTATATCTCCTAATGCTATCTCTCCCGCCTCCCCCCTCCCCACAATAGGACCCTTTGAAATTGTAAATATTTTATCTCCTGTGAAATTTCAAGTGTGTGAATTTGACACCTGATCAAAAAGTAAATGAAGTGAACCTGGTTGATTTTTACTGCCTTTGTAAATTAAAACAAAAACAAATAATTGTTATTCAAACACAGTTATTCTCCCTTTTTTATACAAAATTGTCACTATATATATATATCTCTCTCTCTCTAGTGTTATGTGTATCCATATGTAAAGTGAGTATATTGCTAGAGTGATTATATATATTATATATATAAACACACATACCATACAATATACATTGTATATATAATATTGTGTGTATATATGTGTGTGTGTATATATACACATATTATATATAATCACTCTAGAAATATACTGAGCTTGAGACATTGTAGTTCTGATGGCTGTGCATTGGCCCTGACCTGTTTCTCTCTTTCATCTACTGTTGTGTTGGGACCAGGTCCTTCTTTAAAGAATGTCTGGGCAGGGTGCCCAGAATGGTCTGTGACCCACAAAGAAGATAAACTACCTGGGCCACAGAGAGCTCAACCCTACCACCCTGGCCACTTTACCCTGGTGTTCTAATCACCTCAGCTAAAAAGGTTGATATGAATTTATCAACCATACAATATTTTGTCTTCAATTATTTATTAAATTTCTTATTGCTCTTTTAACAATTTTACCTTTTTTTTTAAATTACCAAGTCCAGAATGTAAAATGAACCCTCAGTAAAAATTCTTGGAAATCTCAATTATACTCAGAAAAGAAAGAAATATGTGTGGCAATCTAGAGGTCCTTTCAGAGTATCTGCATTATTCTAATAGCTTTTTTCCAACTCTTACATTCTAAGCTTTTATGTAAGAAATTTGCCAAAGCTGAGAATAAGTTTGGGCTGTAACTGTTCAAGTTAATTTAATGTGCGGCACTCATTTATTGACAGAGATTGTACATCCATGTAATTGAAACACTGAAAGCCCTTGAGAGAGCTTTCACCTGCAATAACTTTAAATGCTTTAGAAATGAGGTCACTTTTAGTTACAATTCAAGAATTTCCAGTTGATACCATTACTGAGTAGCAATAATAATGGAGAAGACAATGAAGGAACAGAGTAAGAAAGTGGGCAGTGAAATTACGTTGTAGACCATTCTAATCATATCCCCAAATTCCAAATTTTAAAGTGGCATAAATTAGTGACAAAGATTTACTATATGACATGAAGTCTTAACTTTCATAGATTCAGCCAGTATGTCCTGGACTTGGTTCAAATTATTCCTTCCCGTCCATGTCTTTCTGATGTTGATGTTAAAAAAAAAAAAATCATTCACTGAGTTCCTGCTGAGATTAATAGCTACAAATCTGTGGAAAAACAATTTGTTCCTCTAACTGATGCAAAATTGATTTAGTGAATAACGACGCTTAGCAGCAGAGACAACTCTTGGTTGGGGGGGGCAGAAACAGAATATAGAGAAACAAGTTTTAATTCTGAATGTGTTATCAGCTATGAGTCTTCATTTCTTAAAATGATAAAATAATCTGGAAGTTTTAAATAGAAACTATTACACTGTGTATATGCAGCACATTTTGTTTATCTATTCATCTGTTGATGAACAATGAGTCGATTCCATATGTTGGGCCATTGTGAACAGTGCTGCAGTAAACATAGGAATACAGATATATCTGGACATATGATTTCATTTCTTTTGGGTATATACCCAGTACTCAGTAATGAATCTGCTGGGTCACATGGTAGTTTTATTTTTAGTTTTAGATGTTGTTTTCTTTCTTTTTTTTTTTTTTTTGTTTGTTTTTTGTTTTGTTTTGTTTTAGAAAAAAGGGAAGCCTATGTTGCCCAGGCTTCCCTTGAACTCCTGGCCTCAAGCTATCCTCCTGCCTTCGCCTCCTGAAATGCTGGGATTACAGATGTGAGCCATCTTGCCCCACCTTATTTTTAGTTTTTGAAGGAATCTTCATACTGTTTTCCATTGTGGCTGTACTAGTTTGCATTCCCACTTCCCTTTCTCCAAATACTCCCCAGCATTTGTTACCTTTTGTCTTTTTAATAATATCAATTTTAACTGGGTGAGATACTATCTTATTGTGGTTTTCATTTGCATTTCCCTGATAAGTGATGCTGAAGATTTTTTCATATACCTGTTATCCATTTATATGTCTCTTTTTGAGAGATGTCTATTCAGATCTTTTGTCCATTATTAATCACATTTTTTTTTTTGCTATTGAATTGTTCGAGTTCTACATATAATTTGGATATTAACCCTCTATCAAATGTATAGTTTGCAAATATTCTCCATGATTCTGTAGGTTTTCTCTTCACTCTGTTTCCTTTGCTGTGCCGAAGCTTCTTGGTTTGATGAAATCCTATTTTTCTACTTTTGCTTTTGATGCCTATGCTTTTGAGTTCTTGTTAAAAAAAGCTTTGCCTAGACCAATGCCATAAGGTATTTCCCTTATTTTTCTTCTACTGTTTTTATAGTATATAAGTATTTAATCCATTTTGAGTTTTTTTTAATATACAGTGAGGGACAGAAGTCTAGTTGCATTCTTCTAAATGTAAATAATCAGCTTTTCCAGCACTATTTGTTGAAGAGGTTGTCTTTTCCCCACTATACGTTCTTGACATTTTTGTCAAAAATCAGTTGGCTGTAAGTATACAGGTTTATTTCTGGGTTATCTTTTCTGTTCCATTTGTCTACGTGTCTGTTTTTTAGGACAGTACCATGTTGTTTGGATTATTATAGTTTTTGTAGTGTATTTTGAAGTCAGGTAGTGTAATGACTCTAGTTTGTTCTTTTTTTCTAAGATTTCTTTGGCTATTTGTTTTTTGTTTTTTTTTTTTGTGGTTCCATACACATTTTTTAAGATGAGTTTTTCTATTTCAATACAATATGTCACTGAAATACTATTTAGCCATAAAGAAGATTGGAATCCTATCATTTGTGGCAACATGGATGAACCTGGAAGACACTACGTTAAGTGAAGTGAGCTAGGACAGAAACACAAATATGATATTGCTTATATAAAGAATCTAAAAATGCTGGTCTCATAGAAGTAGAGAGTAGAATTGTGGCTACCAAAGACTGGAGAGGGGAAAGGGCTGGGGTATAATGAGAAATTGATTAACTATATGTGGTCACAGTTAGATAGCAGGAGTAAGTTCTGGTATGTTGATTATAGTTAACAATATTGCATATGTTTCAAAATAGGTGGAAGAGAGAATCTTGAATGTTCTGCCCACAAAGAGATGATGAAAATGCTAAATATACTGATGTGATAATTACCCAATATATATGCATCAAAACATCATAAATATGTACAGTATAATAAATAAAAGATAAGCCATGAATTAACTAGAAACTAGTATCATTGCTTAATAGTACAACAATAGGCTTGTGAGAAAGTCACAATATGGATTTTATGGCACTTTCAAAGTATGCCTTAAACATTGTTAAATTGCCCAGGATATAAGTATTTTTAGATTCCTTTTAATACTTCTCATCAAATAAGGAAATTAGGGTTGTCATTAGAAAAAGTAACTCCAAAAACTGAGAACAAAAAGGCCTTAGCAGGTGATATCATGCATATACATCTGTGAATATAAAAAGGCAAGAGATAGTTCACCAACAGCCTATGTCATAGTAACATATTTGGGGCAAATGACTAAAATTTCTAGTTGCTACAACAGGTACATAAGTAAGGCAATCCATTCTGTTTAGTCTTCAAAGTCTATTAATTGAGGGCTTCCTAGGCAAGACCATGCTGGGGATATAGAATGAAAATAGAGATCTGATCTCTGTCTTTCAGGGTTAGAGTCAAATGACTACATAAAATATCAATTACATACAGAATACATACAGGTTACACAGGAATCCATAACAAAGATAAACTCTACTAGCCACCAGAAGCTTATAGAAATGTATCAGAAGGAAGTGATTGTCTAAACTGGCACCTGAAGGATAAGTAGAAATTAGCTCAGAAAAGAGGAGAGGACAGTGTTCAAAATGGAAACAACATAAAGTATGAATGGTGGAAAGAGTGCTTCAGAAAACAGAAAGAATTTTCAGTATCATATACTAATCTGAAATATGCCAGGTGAGATGTCAACAAATGAACCTTCAAAGTAAGATAATACTAGATCAAGAAATGCCTTGCTTTTTTAAAGTCATAAAATCAGACAATGTTTCTTTTCTTTTCGTTTTAAGCAGAGTTTCACTCTGTCACCCAGGCTAGAGTGCAGTGGTGTGATCTTGGCTCACTGCAACCTCTGCCTCCTGAGTTCAAGCGATTCTTCTGCCTCAGCCTCCCGCACAGCTGGGATTACAGGCATGCACCACCACACCCAGCTAAATTTTCTGTATTTTTAGCAGAGATGAGGTTTCACCATGTTGGCCAGTCTGGTTTCAGACTCCTGACCTCAGGTGATCTGCTCACCTAGGCCTCCCAAAGTGCTGGGATTATAGGCTTGAACCACTGCGCTCGGCCAAACAATGTTTCTTAACATACAATTTTATGCAATAATTTAAAAATCTGTTTACTATAACAACTAAGAAGTATAGTTTGTATGAGTAAATAATATTAAGGCTTTCAGTTAATAATAATGAAACTGACCCAGAATACCTACAAGAAGCAACTAATAAAACCTTTAGTTGATAACACATACTTATCAACTGAAATGACCTCTAGAGATATTATTTTCCAGGAAATTTGGCAGTTTATGTTTATTCCAATTGGGACAAGTAATGAAATATATGCTTCTATTCAATACATAGAACAAAATCTTAACAATTTGGTAATAATCTGATTGAAGATCCCTAGTATTTTTCTTTTCTAGACAGAAGATAATAAAATTTCGCAAGACATAACAACCAAAAGAATTATATTATTTTCAATCATGGCAAATACCCATAGGGGAGTTTATAATTTTTCTTAAGTCATACCACTTTATAATAGTCATAAAAAACTCAATAATGACTAAAAGCCATAAATAGTTTCATAAAAATACCTTAAACTAGTTTTATTACGACATAAATATGGCAATGGTATTTGTTATGAAGCTATATGAAATTGTACTGTTATTAAGTACATAAAAGCCTACAGCAAGGTATAAAAAATGCCCATTAGGAAGTCTCCTAGGGTAAAGAATTGTGTGATGACAGTCATATTCCAAATGTCAATCTACACCAGTGATTGGAATGTTAGTTACAAAGAATAATGAAATATTATTATCATTGTAGTACATCTTACGCATTTCCAGATTTAATTATCCTGGACCCAAAATGAAATTATCATAACTGATGTGATGACACTGAATTACAATATTTAAAACATGCATTTTTAAAATGAATATTAAAACAGATATTCCTTCCACCTTTTAGGCTATTGCTAAGTTAATATTGATAAATATTAACAACGTGGGCAACTTACTGAGAATTCCAGGCCCAATGCCACATTATCCTTTAATATTCAAATAAACAAGGCAAGACAGTTAATTTGGCTTGAAGTATAGGGTAAATTACTACAACTGTTGATTAATTGCTGCCAGTAGTAATCTAAGAGAAATAGTATTATCAAAGGCTAGTATCTTCCCTAAGCAAATGACTATGTTAGATGGCTGTTTATACAGTACAAAAAATACAGCATCTTTAACCTGATAAACAACTGTTTCTAATATATAAGAAATGGTTAACTTAATATGGTTCTAATTTCCAGGGACCCATTTTCAGAGACCAAAAAGAGAATATTAGTAACAAACACATCTATGATCTTTTTTTTTTCTTTTTTTTAGACGGAGTCTTGCTCTGTCACCTAGGCTGGAGTGCAATGGCATGATCTCGGCTCACTGTAACCTCCGCCTCCTGGGTTCAAGCAATTCTCCTGTCTCAGCCTCCTGAGTAGCTGGGATTACAGGCATGTGTCACCATGCCTGGATAATTTTTGTATTTTTAGTAGACAGTGTTTCACCATGTTGGTCAAGCTGATCTCAAACTTCTGACCTCGTGATCAGCCCGCCTCGGCCTCCCAAAGCATATCTATGATCTTTATGCTACAATTTCTTGTATTTTGTTCCTGTACTTGGTTATTAACTTTTTTCCTAGATACTCGTTTCAAAGAATATTTTTAAAGTAGAATTTTTAATGATTTGTTTTTATTTCAAAATCAAATACACTGTTATGTACATTCAAATAGAATTTTCTCAAACTCTAACTTGGGTTCTTGAAAACTGGGATGGTGAAAAATATGCAAAATATTTCTGTCTAGATAGTGAATAAGCAAACAAATTCTAAAAAGCTTCATGGAGTGTTACTGCTACAGTCTCTTTAGGACAGTTTAGACCCATTTATCAAAATTGAGTGTATCATCTATGTTACAAGTGATCATTAGAAAATGACTAGCTTCATATAAATAGCTCTGGAGGACAGTTTAGTGCTGAGAAAAATTTTATGACCACTTGTAAAATTCAAGTGACCATCTTTCTCTTGCTACCATATGAAAGACAAGGATGTGACCAACTAAATGAATTTTTCCTCATACCTCAATTAAAACTTAACCTTTTCTGAGTTTTGTCTAAGTTTATTTTTATTTAATTGTGAGCCAGCCTCTCACTAATTACTGAGACTATAAATTAAATAAAAATTAAATATTCCATGTAGTCTGTATGCATTTACAGGTGTCTTAAAACAAATGTGAGTTGAAAGACACTGTTAAGTGTGGGAAGAAAAAGGTATGAAATAGGCTTATCTACATGAACCTAGCAGAGGTGACTTCAAAGTCAACATTTCTATTGCCTGTGGAGCCTATTAAGAAGACAAATACTAGCAATTTGAAGAACAAAGTGTGTTTATTTAAGGAAATACATTCAGCTGTTCCTCTAAGGCAGTTTCAGGTTTACTAGGGGTCAAAAGAATCGTATAATATGAAATATAACATTTTCCAATGATAGGTAGCCCAAGGCATGGAACATTACAAAAATATATGCCACATACTCTACAAGGAGTCTAAGGAAATAAATGTAGACTTTATTTTAAATACAAATGAAGCTCTAGAGATAATATGTCAATAATAGACCATTAATACTTTGAGTCAATATTTACACATATATAATGTTTCCCTATATAACTAAAGGTGTCAGAAATTCCATTGTTAAAATAAGGGTGCAATTCAGTAAGAAGAAAATCAATAACTAAGAAAAAGGAAAATGAATCAAAAGGTTATGCCAAATAACTTAGCTGTTCTAGATCAAGAAGTGTGTAATGACTCACAACGAATTACTAAAATCACTGCAGAGAACTTCACTTATTCTAAGTTCTGGAAACCTTTCATTCCTTTGCAGAAAAGATAGCATTTGAGGCAAATACATTCATTTGCAGATACTTTGTTTACATATATTTCTGTAACACTTTCCTCAATATATTTTTTCTGTTTCTGTATGATTTAAAGGGTAGGGATATTGGTAAAACATTACATTTTGCTTTTTAAAGTTAATTTATTAGATTCCTTAGGAGATACATAAGGTTGCTTTTTAATTCTATTCAATGTTCATATTTTAATTTAATTTTGGGTGTCTAATTTCCTAGAGATTAGAAATAAAATCATAGCATTTTGAAATTATAATAAAAATGAAGTATCACAGATTACTTCATTATTCTATTACATTTTTGATTATTGCTCTCTTATGTAAATTACATTAGTCATCTATAACAAAATGGTTAAAACAGTGCCTGATATATGGTAAACATTCAATATATTTGTCATTTTTATTATCATTACCCAATTCATTTAGAACTACCCAATTTTCCATTTGGATGAAAACAAAGTTTTAATGATAAAATATGTAAAATTAGAATTCAAATGCTTATAATCAACATTTTAAGTTTAGTTGGAGGTAGATACTTTCTAGAAAAGTTCTGATAATCTTCAAAGCTCTGATATATCACTTGCAAAAATAAAGTCATCTAATTAATCTATGTTGATGACACTGAACATACTTTCAATTTTTTTGTAGAAAGTTTAACCTTACATATCCTAAAGAACAATAATGCATATATTCCCTAATGTAATTAGATATTTTTAGCGTATCAAGTAACCACACCTGGTTAACTGTAACAGCCCTATGCTTTTAACGCCAACTTGTGCCAAGCGTAATGGCTTATGAGACCCACCTCTCCCCTTTGCTTGCCCACTTATGCAATAGCTGGTATTTATTAGATTTAACCATTGATTTACAAAACTGGTGATTTTATATTGCTCAACCAAAAAGATTTCCCAAAACACATAATTATGCCAGATCATGGTTTTTAAGAAAGTTGCTTTCTGTCGTTTCAAAGATGGCATATATTAGAGCACAAAAAACACTATTTCCTACTCTACATTGATGCTTATGAATGGTTATCTTTTCTTTAGTCATGTCCAACTGCTTGCATTCATGACAATATATTATTTTATTTTAGTTTTTTGATTAATAATGAAAATTTTATGTATATATAATGTTTTGATATATGTATGTATTATGGAGTAGCTAAGTCAACTTAATGAATTAAACATATCCATTACCATGTCTTTTTGTGAAAACATTTAAAATCTCCCTTAGCAATGTTCAAGCATATGATATATTGTTATGACTGTAGTCACCATGTTGCACAATAGATCTCCTGAACTTATTGCTTCTGTAACTAAAATTTTGTATCTGTTGACAAACATGTTCCTATTGCCCTTTCTGCCCACCTAGCCTCTGGTAACCAGTATTCTACTCTCTGCTTCTATTAATGAGTTCCATTTTTTTAGATTCCAAATATTAGTGAGATGATACAGTATTTATCTTTCTGTACCTGGCTTATTCATTTAGCATAATGTCTTCTAGGTTTATCCATGTTGCCATAAGTGACAGGATTTCCTTCTTTTTAAAAATTGACTAGTATTCCACTGGGGTGTGTGTGTGTGTGTATGTGTGTGTATCTAACTATATGAGATATATATATCTCATATAATCATATTTTTAATCCATTCATCTGTGGATGGACATTTACATATGATATATGTCATATATGAGACATGTATATATCTGAGATATGATATTTGTATATTATATGAAATATATATATCATATATTTTATCCTATCTGTGGATGGACATTTATGTTGATTCCAGTCTTGATTTTTCTGAATAATTCTGCTATAAAAATGGAAGTAGAGATATCTCTTTGAGATAACTAATTTTATTTTCTTTGAATATATTCCCAGAAATGAAATTGCTGGATCATTTGGTAGTTCTATTTTTAATGTTTTGAGGAACCTTCACACTGTTTTCCATCATGGTCGTACTAATATACATTCCTACCCACAGTGTAAAGAATCCCCTTTTCTTTATGCACTCACTGACACTTGTTATCATGTCACTTGTATAACAATTCTTCTAACAGATGTGATGTGATATATCATTGTGGTACTAATTTTTAATTTGTATTTCCCTGATGATTAGTGATTTTGAACTTTTTTCATATGTATGTTGACCATTTGTATGTCTTTCTTTGAGATATGACTTTTCATATTCTTTGTCCATTTTTCAATCAAGTTACTAACTTTATTGCTATTGAGCTGTTTGAATATTAAAAATATGTGGAGTTTAATATTGAAAATATATTAATCAGAATAGAAAGCCCAGCCATAAGTCTAAGCATTTTTAGTCAACTGATCTACCAAAGTGCCAAGAACGCACAATGGGGAAAGTATAGTCTCTTCAAGAAATGGTGTTGGAAAACTGGATATCCATACATCCGAGAAAGAAATTTGACCCTTATTTCACCCCATATACAAAAATAAAATGAATTAAAGAATTAAACATAAGACCTACAACTATGAAACTACTAGAAGAAAACATAGAATAAAAGCTTGTCGACATTAGTTTGGGCCAAAACTTTTTGGATATGTCCCCAAAAGCACACGCAATACAAGCAAAAACAGACAGAATTGCATCAAACCAAAAAGCTTTTGCACAGCAAAGAAAAATAATAACAGAGTGAAGAGACAACCATGAAATGGGAGAAAATGTTTGCAAACCACATGACAGTATGTTAAAATGATAGACTAACATCTTAGTTTAACACCAATCTTATTTTCCTAAGAGTTAAGAAGACACTTAGGATATATATGCATAATTCTTTTATCAATATGTATAATTCTTTTATCAACAAATACAAATTAACATTATTTTTTAACTGTAACATTTTTTTAAGTGATAAAGTATACTCTGCAGAGGACATTTACCTGAACACCTGGGGACAGAGTCAATGCCACGGTTTTTATGCAAGTGTAGATATAAATTCAGCACAGATTCTGAGAAATTAAAAAAGCAGGTGATGTATGATAGTCGTTTTCTGAAAGTACAGAAGAGAAATGGACAAATGCTCACACTTCACAAAAGTGACCTTTGAGTGTGTGGGGCATTGTTAAATAGAAAAATACATGGACAGATCATCAGATTTTTTGAGACAGAGAGAGAGAAAGAGAGAGAGAGACAGAATATATTTCTGCAGGCAGAACCAGTCACAGGCTAGAGCCTGTAAAAGCCTGTGATTAAGGATATGAGGCAGACCAACATGTATTTCCATTTAAGGTCAATCTGTATCAGGGGGGTTATCAGTCAGCCTTTGTACGTCTCTGCTCCCAGACTGGCATCTATAGTCCCATTGTGCATGCTCAATCAGACTGCATTGATTCTATCCATGCACACATGATTCCATGGAAGAATCTATAAAATTACAATTTCTCAATTTCTACCAGTTATAGAATTCATATTAGAACTTGAGAATAAAAAAAGGCTGAAGACATTGCAGATATCATATCAGAATTCCCTACAAACCTCAATAATAGATAAATCAAAGATTGAATTTAATAGTGCCCTCTAGAGAGCCTTTACCGATCAAGCCTAAAAATTGTTTTTTTGTTTTTTTTTTTTCTGATAAAAACTTAAAAAAAAGTTTTAAAACCTAGATCACATTTTCAACTGGTTATGTAATAAAAAACATCAACACTTAAGATATGAAATAATTTGGGAATAACAAATTATTTCTTTTGTCTTCACAGTTACAAAGAAATCATGGTATCAATATAAGTATTTGTTTTAAATAATACTCCATTTTTATATTGCTATTTAATTTGTAATAGTCAATTTCAATAAGTACCTTTAAACAAAACTTCTTCAGTTAAATTCTGTTGTGTGTCCTACTCTATCTATCTAATGTTCCTGATGCTTTTTTGACCTCATCTTTATTTACTCTACTTACTGGACTCCTTCTTGGTCCTTCAATTATCCCAAACTTCCTCATGGACTTTGCATATGCTATTTCTACTTGGAACTATCCAGAAAGAAACTGAACCAATTTCCTCACTTCTTTAGGTTGTCTGATCAAATGTCCCCTTAGTAAGTGGCTTTTCCTGATTTCCCCATAGATAATAGAAATTCCTCACCCCATGTTCCAAAACTCCATTTCTCTCTTACTAGATTTATTTTTCTCCATAGCTCTTAGCATTACATCGCATATTATATATTTATTTGTGAGTCATCTTATCTTCAATAAAGTGTTGTTTTGTTTGTTGCTATAGCCCTACCATTAGAGCAATCTCTGGAAAGTAATAGGTGGTCAAAAACATGTATTTAAGTCAATAAATTTCATTAGACAGCCTTGGATTTTGATGGGCAAAGCATCATATGCACACACTGAGGATGTATCAAACAAGAATAAAAAATACCTTATATGAAAGAAACTTTCATATAAGTTTCATATAAAAAATACCTTATATGAAAGAAAGAAACTAGTGGTGTAAATAGATAATTTTCTATATATAAGACAGAATATAGAAATTTTAAGAAAAATTACAATATATGAACTGAGGCCAGGTGCGGTGGCTCACAACTGTAATCCCAGCACTTTGGGAGGCCAAGGCAGGAAGATCACCTGAGGTTAGGAGTTTGAGACCAGCCTGGCCAACATGGTGAAACCCCATCTCTACTAAAAATACATAAATGAGCCAGGCATGGTGGTGGACACCTGTAATCCCAGCTACTCAGGAGGCTGAGGAAGGAGAATCACTTGAACCTGGAGGCAGAAGTTGTAGTTCAACAATCTCAGCTTGCACTGCTGCACTCCAGCTTGCTGACAGACTGAGGCTCTGGCTAAAAAAAAATATATATACACACACACACACACACACATATATACACACACACACATATATATATGTATATATGAACTGAAAAGAGAGAAGGGAAAGAGCGATTTGACTTAGAAACTGAGGAATCATTTAGGAAGGATGTGGCATGCGAGTGAAACCTTCAACAGAGAAGTGTGAAGGTGCAAGTGAAGGGCATCTATCAACAAGAAGATAAATGGGCAAAGGCATAGAGATAAGAGTATATAGTGAATTTCAGGGACAATTGGTAGCTTTTTTGCTTATTTGTATTTTTCAGATGGAGTCTAGCTCTGTCACTCAGGCTGGAGTGCAGTGGTGCAATCTTGGCTCACTGCAACCTCTGCCTCTTGGGTTCCAGTGATTATTGTGCCTCAGTCTCCAGTGTAGCTGGGATTACAGGTGTCTGCCACCACGCTCGGCTAATTTTTGTATTTTTGGCAGAGATGGGGTTTCACCATGTTGCCCAGGCTGGTCTTGAACTCCTGAACTCAAGTAATCCTCCCGCCTTAGCCTCTCAAAGTGCTGGGATTATAGGCATGAGACACTGCACCTGGCTGACAATTGGTAGCTTGATGAGGCTAGAATATAGGTGGTATCAGGAAGAGAAGAAAGTAGTGGGTGGATGACAATCATGTAAATTTCTGTATTGTAAGGTTTTACTTGTGTTTGCTTTCTAGTTCAGTGATTCTCAACCTTCGGGAGTATGAAGTTTTTTTTGTTTTGTTTTGTTTTGTTTTGTTTTGTTTTGTTTTGTTTTTTAAAGAATACTGAAACATAATGAGGGCTGCATGTACTATAGTTATTTTTTAAAATAAAATATATCATATAAAAAGCTATTACAAACGCAGTACCACCTTTTAAATACATGTTTTTATTAAACATATTTTAGAACTTTAAAAGCATATGTATGTGTGTATGTTTATGTATATATACACATGTGTATGTCCATATAAACATATCTTTCTTCATTATACAATGATTCATATTTATATAAATATTAATATGCAGTAACCTTGTAGTAACTCCATGGGCAGCCATGGATCTGAAGCACACAAGCCCAGAGCCACCATTATCTAGTCAGTGAGAATCCATTAATGTCTTTGAGTAGGGGAATGACCTGATGAGGGCTGTGTTATGGAGGCACTGAGGGTTAGAGATGGAAGGTACCCTACAGAACACCTTCTCAGAGCAATCTACTAAAGTTACAGAAGAGATTGCAACCCACAGAAGTAACAGATATTGGCCAAGACCATAAGCAGAGGGCTATGATGACTAGTATTTAGATTTCTGAAGTGATCTCATCAAGTATTTCCAATGATAATATGGATAAGGTTGATAAGCTCACCCAAAGATATTATTAGCAATAAAAAATGCATGATCTATTCCAATTCAGTAAAATAAGATGAAATGTTACACACCTGAAACTCAATTCACACTGTTTTCTTTGCCATGGTACAGGTATTGTGCTATTTTCAAAATTCTATGGCTTCTACTCTACTTTTTCCTCTACATCGGTGTTTTAAAAACATTCATTTTTTAAAAATGTACCTTCATGTGTCTTTTATAAAAGCCCAAAAATGTTTTCTCAAGGTCATGTGGAGTTTCAGCAAGGGAGGCTACAGGTTTTCCTTGCTCTATACAGAAATTTTTGAAAATTTAAACATAAACTTTATAGTTAAATAAATATTGTTATTATATATGTGTAAAAACTTAATATTTAAATGAACTCAAAAGTTAAACGTTAATTCCCAACTCAACCTGATTTGTAAAAATAGGTTTAACATGTATTAGAATTCCTTAAATTGGTCTGTACCTGTTTGGCTCTGGCAATATCAGCCTCTGATATATGCCAACATTTTTTAATACCACTCAAAAAATTCTGTATCTAATTGAAAGGCACTAATGCAATTTTGCATAAGTAAGATCTGTTATCTGAATGAACACTACGCTGTTCCTTTTACCTAGCAATTGCTCTATCAGGAGCAAGGCAATGGGCACTCTTCCCTCCCTCTCCTCCTCTTGTATAGTGAATTATAAATAACTAATCTCAGTATGCGTGAAGAATGAATTTCAAAGTCCCACATGAATCTTCAAAGGTTTAGTACAATTTATACCTTAAAAACTCGTTTATAAGTATTTTTGTTTTCCCCTTTTCCCCCAAACTCCTGACATAGCCACATGCACCTTTACTTTTCCTCTTGTCAGACCGTCTGAAAGGAAACACTTATTTTTACTAGAAGATATAATATTAAATCTTTGGATAAAGGGAATAATTAGAAAGTTGATTTATGTGCTATCTCATTTTTAAACAGAATTGTAAGAATACTTTCCTTCTTTCCTACAGTGAGGTTTTGTTTAATGTACAATTATTGCCTTAATTGGATTACAATTGCCTTTAGGTGAGTTTATGCCTTTTGTATGATCAAAAACACACACATAAAAGATATTATTGAAAATGGAAATGCCCTGGATTTTGGTGATGGGAAAATTCCAGTTTTTCTGTTTACCTATTGGATGGCAAACAATTGTATTATATTCTACTTTTGCAAATATTGTTAGTGTAAGAAATTCATTTAAGGATTCTATTTGCTTTTATTGCTAAGCTTTCTATTTACTTTAATTTTATTATGTTCCTGCTCTCTGATATTTTATATTATTAGAATATAGAAACACTTAATGCAACATAAAATAGTTGATACGATTAAACTTAACACATTAGTTTTTTTTAACTGAACCATTCCAGTACACCCTACTGTGTTTATGCCTGTATAATTATACGTCTTCTGACTTGTCTCATGTAATTCACAATTTCTTCCTGCTGCTTAATCGCAGACTTCAGCAAGCACATTTTAAGGGGAGACACTGAGTATAATTTTTCTGTGAATCTCTTATTTTCCATGTGCATTAAGGCATTGATAACCCACAAGAAAAAAAAATGAGGGATATATAAAAGATACAGGAGTAAAGGCGCAAGATGGTTTTCAAATATATGCATAATTTAGATTTATTCTTGTAGGAGGAAATCACAAGAAAATTAATCAGCAATATATGTGTGGACTTCATACCAATCATTTTTACATAAAAAAGTAGCGGTTATCGTATGTTGTTTCTTTATCACAAGAAAGAACTGGCATCAAAAGGCAATCAAGCTTATAGAATCAAACTGGCAGCCTAGCCCTCAGAGCTTTCTGTGGTGCATGAAACTTCTTTGAAAAGGAGAAATGTTAGTTTTGAGATCTTAGGTGAAAATAGACCAAGGAATAAATTATCACACTAAATATTATCTTTCTATGATTTATTGGCTTTTTGATAGTATAATTGTGACTGCTAGACTTTGATTTCCAAAATATTTGATAACATTTAAAGACATCAAAAGAAATAATGAAAAAGTACAGACTTTGTCTACAGAATAAGTTGCCGTTACCTGTCTATGACGATAGAGACAGTGACAGACCATTTTGAGCTAAATATGTTATTATTTACTTTAGACAATAGAAACGGTAAAGTGATAAAGAGTTAGACTTACTAGAGAGAGGTGATTGTAAAGCTTTTCATGAGAGGCATATTGCTTCACCGTAAAATAGTGTTGTTATAACAATCTTTTGATTTTTAGTGAGATTCCGATAGCTTTCATTTCCATAATAATCTTTGTTCTGGACTTTAGGCCAGGGTAATTGTGCTGCTCCTTTTCAGCCAGAATCAGTTCCTTTAGGGGAGACTGCAGATGACTCCTTTTAACCCTTTGAAATGGTGCCTGTAGTGAATTATGTCACTAGCATGCTCTGGACCAAGAAGTTTGGCAATGAATATCCTGTTAAATATTCAGCTTGTCTTTCACAATTAACTCTCTCCCCTCCATTCTGAACTGTTTTCTTCCTCCTAAGAGTTGTAATTGAAATTGGATGAATAAACAGAAGTTTTAGGCTAGCTTCCCAAACCTTTCAATAGACTTCCAGGAAAGAAAATCTATCACTTCTAGAAAAGCAAAAAAGAGAACTGTCCAGTGATCATGCCTGAATGTAGGATGCTGAGCTAGACTGAAATTGCATTTGATCTGTTTCTCTGTTGATTTTGTAAACCTTTCCAAGGGTTTCCATAGTAACAAGTGAATTATCCCCTCTCCCCTCAACATCTTTCATGCATGTTACAGGAATAAAGATAAAGGTTAGGGTGAGAAAAGCTACAGTATCTTTTCTACTACCAGGATGTATCTGAAGAAGTCATGATTAGTCTTTTAAGAAATCAAGTATGCTTTCCCTACTCCAGTGATATGAAAAAGTTGGGTCAAATTTTACTTACATCTCTGATGTCTGCGTTTGCTCCTGTACATGGTCATTTTGAAAAAAATCGACTTTCTAAGAAGTAATTGATTTGACCACGGAGACAAAGAGACGGGTTGTGCTCCTGCTTTGCAGTAAGACTGTTGCTCACTGACAGAAGGTAACCAGCAATCACACAGTGAAAGCCAGGGTAATACCATTCTCATAAAATTACAGGGGAGATGCTACAGCCTGTAACTACTCTATCTAATGTAAATCTTCTAGGGAAAATTGTATTTCCTGCACCTCCCCCCAACCTATAGCAGTTAAGTTCTCTAATGAAATCTGTACTACTAAACTGCCATCCGTGAAGCAATGTTGGATTAAGAATAGATTCATACATTTAGCAAGAATCGCAAAACTGAAAATCTAAATATAAAAACCCTTGTTTAGTATTTATATAAATTAAAAGTGGGTTTATATATCTTTTAACCACTATAGAATACTGAAATTTATATATGATTCTGAAACTGCTAATTTTTTTTCTTCTGAGAACCTCTGATACACTTTGTATGTTCAATTATTAAAGCAATTATCCATTTTAGTTTTTGTCTATTTCCCCAAACAGTCTGTGCTTCTCACGCAAAACAGAAATTGCACATTTTCACATTTATATCCCCAGAACTTTACATAGAAGGTGCACATAATAGGTTCTCAGGCTCAGTGAGTGCCTACTATGTAGCAGGCACTCTGCTCCTTCTTGCAAGAAGCCTCTCCAGAAGCTTCTCCCACCCCCAACCCCTGGGGCCTCAGTTTAGTCCTCAGTTCTCTACTTTGACAGTATTTGGGGCATATCCTTATCTGAATATGTTTCACACTGTCACTCAAGTGGACAAGGTGGAAGCTCTGCCTTCATTATGGCTTGTACTGTCCTTTTCTGAGAGCAATGCCTGGCATGCAGCAGAAGCCCAGGAACACTGCCTCTCCCAAACACTCCAAATGAGAACATGGTTTCAAAAACACCTTTGGGTGCTGATTGGGGTGTCTGAAATTCAGTTGTTATTTAAAATGCAGAAGGACCCACATGCGAGTGAAGAATTTCTATGTCATAAGACTTCCTTGTTATGTATTAAGTTTCACCTTCTTGCCAAGAAGCAGAAGTGGAGATATTCAACTGTTGAAAGTTAATTTTTTTTTAAGTGTGAACAAATCCAGGCTACCTACTAGTAGCTGGAAATATCGTCTCCATAACTCTCCTTAATGGAAGCGTTTTTTCAGTGTAAAAGATTTTTTTTTTTTTACTTAAATAATTACATTTTGTAACCACAGATACCAAGAATAATATTTGATAAGTTTTCAGCAATATTCTGTTCAGGACCCTTGACTTTTGACTGACTAAACTCTTTGGTAAGACTGTTTGTCAAAGACCACTATGGTTATTTCCTGCTTTAGGGCATAGTCAGTGTCTGTATTACTATACATTCCACTGCTGTCTTTCTCTTCCTATTAGAACATACATTTCTGAGGATAAAACTTCATTTCCTTCAGAGATGTATGTCCAGAGGTTAGATCAATGCCTGGCACAAAGTAGGCTCTTAATAAACATTTGTGGAATAAATGAGTTGTGTGTGTGTGTGTGTGTGTGTGTGTTGGGTAGGGTGGTGGTACGGAGCCTTGCTCTATTACCCAGGCTGGAGTACAGTTGTGCGATCTAGGCTCACTGCAAACCCCCTTCCAGGTTCAAGCGATTCTCCTGCTTCAGCCTCCCGAGTAGCTGGGATTACAGGTGCCTGCCACCACGCCCAGCTAATTTTTGTATTTTCAGTAGAGACAGGGTTTTGCCATGTTGGCCAGGCTGGTCTCGAACTCCTGACCTCAGGTGATCCACCCACGGCCTCCCAAAGTGCCAGGATTACAGGTGTGAGCCACCATGCCTGGCTATGAATGAATTTTAATAAACAAGTTTCAGTTATAAAGTCCATACAATCACAAATTCTTTTCCAATAAATTTAGACAAGAATCAATTCATGTTTATTGACTACAGTAACTTTTCTATATAATTAAAATACTTGTTATTTCACATCTTTTAGTCCCAATGTTAATTTGAATGCATTCTCTCATTATATGAATTCTCAATATATAGATTTTGATGAAATGTATATATTCACAAGTATGAAGATCTACTGATGTATTTTAAAGTTACAGAAACAAAGTCATATTTAATAAGCAATGTCTCCTTTACAAAAGCTATTTGCTGATTTCTTGGACACCAATGCCATAAGACCAACAAAGCATGAAAACTGTTGCAATTCAATGAAATTAAAACAGTTTTTCTGACATAGGTGGTATATATTTATGATATGAATAAACATGGTGATTATTAGGCAGTAATGGACTAATGACTCAGATGTCATTGATATTAGCATTATTCTTTGACTATATACAGTCAAATTTGTAGTTTTTCACTTTTCACATTTTTTAATTCTCCATTATCTATAATTAATATCAATCTGAATAGTTTTTGGAAAGACCATATGACAATTTAATTAACTTCATTCATATGTACAAGAAGCCCTCACCCTTCAGCCTCATCGATCATCACACCTATACACATTAAAATCCACATGTATATATAAACAGATACACACTAAAACAACTAGCCTGACTTGTACTCGTCAATGTTTGGCCCAGCTTTCTCCTTCAGACCTTTATATCAGGGCTGACTTTCTTAGGCTCCATATAGGGGATTTCCATCTCATCAGTCTTTTCTTATGTTACTTTTCTGTCTCACCTCAGTGCATTTAGAGCATCTACTCCTGAATCTCACATCTGGGCCTAATGGCTTGAATCCTGGAGGGCTTGAGGCCAGCAAGTTTGGGGATCTCAAATATACCCGGTGAATACAAGCCAACTTCATGAGCACCATGCCGCAGTAGGGTAGGCAGGTGAGAGAAAGGCAGGGACAGTGGCTTAGAGGGTGCAGAGTCCTTGGTGAAAGTGGAACCTGGGAAACCTTCATTCCAAAAAGTAGGAAGACAAAACATAGACATAAGGGACAGAGAGAAAAGTTGAAGAGAGGGACATGTCCAGGCACCCCACTCTTCTTCCTACCCTCTTCAAGAATCCCAAATGGGCTAGAGTTGTTTTGTTTGCAAAATCAGTTTTATGCCTATAACAACAGAGGCCAAAAGATGCCTTAATTAACAAACTGTCTCCTCCTCTACTCCCTACAATCTGCTTTTCTTTTACTTAAATTGATCTTTATACTCCACACTTAAAATGCAAATCTAATTAGTGTTGATACATTGGGATAAATGAATTCTCATTAAAAATCAAATAATTGTATCTATACCTTTCATTTCTTGATGGAAGGAACCAGTAGAAATAAAAGCCTATAACATATATACTTTTAATATAAATGTATAATATAAACTGTCCTTTTAACAGTAGTAGAATAACAAATAGAAGACAGACAGGAGAGAGAGGAAGAAAAGGAAGAAAGAGAGGGGGGGAGTGAGATAGGAGGGAGAGGGAAAGAGGAAGAGAGAAAAGGAAACAGTGTGTGTGTGTGTGTGTGTGTGTGTGTGTGACAGAGAGAGAGAGACAGAGAGAGAGAGACTATGCATCTAGCCCTGTGCTAAATATACATCATGTCACATAATCTTCTGTTACTTGGGTATCTCTATCCCAATTTTGAAAATGGGTAAACTTTAGCCAAATGAGGACATGTAGAGGTAATGGTCAGGGACACAGCATGACTTACATAGTTGTGTTGAAAGCATTTTACCGGGAACTAGGCCAATATGATTTAGGGCTGAATTACGTGGCAATGCACTGGGTAGCTTCTAGGGGAAACTTACCTAAAAGGGGCTCTATGGTGTCACCAGTAATGTACTGAAACCAAGGAAATCATATTTGCCAGAACTCAACACAGGAAGTGAATGCTGTGTGATTTAAAAAGAGCTAAAATTTAGAGAATGCTCATTAGGTGCTGAGGTCTTTTCTAAGTGTTATATGCATTATTTCATTGAACACTGAGAACAGCCCTACCAATGTATTGTTATTATTGGTTTCATTTTTATTACTATTATCATCATTCTTATTTGATGCTTCGGTAAAGTGAAGCTAAGAAGTTACGTCTGAATAAAGTGTCACAAAGGGCAACACATAGTGTCCTGATTAAAATCTGGCTAATATTTCTCCCGAGACAGTTCAACATAGCATGCCATGTGAGGTGAAGGGATACTTTGAGTAGTTGTTCAGGAAACAGGAGATGAGACCCCACAAGGGACATGTTTCCACAACTAGTTGTGCTAAACTACCTTCTAGAAGGGGTGAATCCAGTTGACTGCAGGGCTTCTGGCTTCCTGGCAGGGACATTCAAGTTTGGAGCCAGAGCTGACTTGGGATAACAGAACAGGCCTTCTCAGCTCTGCAGCAGAGATGAGTGCCCTGTCTTACTGGAGTCACCTCACTCCCTCTCTTCCTGATCCTCCAGCCCTCATCCTTTCCTCCAAATAAAACCCTAACTGGATATTTCCAGAATATCAAATGTATCGAATTATTAGCTCATCTGGAGTATTGACATCTTTATCTGGTTTTCAAGTTAAAATATGTGTTGAATTTCATAAACCTTCTAAGAATTTTGTCAATACACTGTATATAGAGTGTACAGAAATCTTTAGCTTGAATTTTATGATGCCTCCATTTCAGAGAATTGCTAGAATAATTAAATATTAAAGCTGAAAAGATGCAGCAAAGTTCTCTTGCCCAAATTCTTCATTAATAGATATCCGATACAGACCAGACAGCTCCTACAAGTTTGCTGAACAGGTAACTGAAGGAAGACGAGGTATATGAACTCATGCAACTTGGACCATGTACTCCCAGCAGGGGCTTCAATTAGGACTTCCAAGAGCGATAGGAAGTGATATCTCAATTCTCCTTTCTCAGGTTTGAACAGAAAATGTTTATCAGGTTTAGATGCAAAGTTACTCACAGTTAACCTTTCTCCTAGGTCATTCATATCACCCAGCACCATGATGCATGGGTGGGACCCTTCTCTTACCCTATCCTCCTTATCATATCAGCTGCCCCTGTGGTAACACTGGCTTTTCTCCTCTTAGAGATCAAGGCTTCCTTCTTTTGAAACACCTCCTTATTCATACAATTCCTATAAATTCTTTATATGAATACTCTCCTCAGGTTCTTTCAAGGATAACAACCAAATAATTTTCAACCCTAGCATGATCACCAATCCATTTTTTCAGCAATTAAACAAATATATATCTGTATCTTGAACACTCATCTGTATTAAATTACTTGCTGTCTTGACAACTGCCTGGAGATCTGGACCCACATCCATCCACCCCAAGTCAAGTGCTGTCCTGTAAGTAGATAATCTAAAAGTAGTTACTAAAATATTTAATGGCTATCATATTAAAAATGTCTTGTCATTTCATTCAACGCCTCATTTTACTTTATTTATCATCGTTCTTTCTTGAATTGAAGGAAATAAAAAACTTCCTTAAGTTTGGTTCAAGTTTTCACTTGTGATATTGATTCAAATTAGGGAAAAATAACGATTTCCAGAAAGATGCTTCTTTATTCTTGACTGTTGCTAAAAGTGAAATAAGCAAACAAATCAATTCTGTACTCCTTAGTTTTGTTCAGTTTTTTTATGTATCCAGAAGAGATTTTCATTGTTTTTTTAAACTATAATTGGGTTTTATTAAGTCTTTATTCATTTTTTTGGACTTAGTCCAGTTTCCTATGCATTAATGTCAAAGAAATCTTTAAATTACTATGATTCTGAAATATTTAATACTTGCAAGTATTAAACACAGCCAAAAATGTTTATCCTTTATAACTCAAATTACAATTGATTTTATTTTTACTGCATCTCCTTAGTGGTAATT
Organism: Mandrillus leucophaeus; assembly: GCF_000951045.1. Lineage (NCBI taxonomy): Eukaryota > Metazoa > Chordata > Mammalia > Primates > Cercopithecidae > Mandrillus > Mandrillus leucophaeus. The sequence goes on from NW_012105298.1 coordinate 881,060, forward strand.
GTTTTTTAGCATTCTTGTTTTTGTTGCTTCCCTTTCTTTGTATGCTTTCCATTTAATTTTATCTGAGTTTTATCTTTTTGTAGCCTAAATTTGATTATCCAGACTTAGTTTTATCTTTTTGGTTGCCTGATTTTCTCATTTATACTTGGATAAATTTGCAGTATTTTAAGGATAATGAAATTCTATCTTCTTTATCCTTTGTCCTTTACCCTTTATCCTTTATCTTCTATTCTTTGGATGGGTTCAAGTATTTCATGGTTACAAAAGAGTTGAAAAATGTCTTTAATTTCCTAGCGATTATACTTAAAAATATGGAGGAAATTATTTATGCCTATGTAAATAATTTACCTCCCTTCAACATATTTTTAACAAATATTGGTTATTTTATAACTTAAAGGTATAATATAAAATAATCCTGAACTCTAAAAAGCACAAGATCTCTTTTCAGGTGATAGCCACATAAAAGTTACTATCATATGCAACAAACTACCTCACAGACATATGGAAGCGATAATATAGTTTATTGGAGGTGTGCATTGCTATGGTCTAAATGTTTTTGTTCCTCTCCAATTAGTACATTGAAACCTAATGCCTCCTGTAATGTATTTAAAGGTGGGGCCTTTGGGAGCTGATTAGGTCATGGGAGCAGAACCCTCACAAATGTGATTAGTGCCTTTATTAAAACGACCCCAGAGAGATCCCTTGCCTCTTCCACCTGAGGACACAAAGAGAAGTTGCCTTCTATTGCAGAAAGAAGGTCCTCACAAGACACTGAATCTGCCAGCACTTTGATCTTAGACTTCTCAGCCTTCATAACTCTGAGAAATAAATTTCTGATGTTTATAAGCCACTCAGTCTATGGTATTTTAACAGCTGGAGGGGACTAGACAAGCATGATGTGGGAGAATTGCTGTACCATGCTCCCTAGAGATCTTTTACTTATGAAAAATACTTCCTCAGTAGCTCACAACTTTTGTCTCAGAGCATCTCCACTGTGTCCTGAGATGAAGGGATAGTACTGAGTTTATAGAGAATCATGATAAGAAATTAAAACATCCTTGAATTCATATTAGTTTCTGTGATCATGAAAATTATGCATAGAATCTTACTATGAAAGAATTTACAGAATAGGATATATACACTTATCTATCTACTACCTATTCATCTGTCTGTTATCTGTTTATCCTATCTATCTATCTATCTATCTATCTATCTATCTATCTATCTATCTATCTATCTATCTATCTACCTACCTACCTACCTACCTACCTACTACCTACCTACCTATCTTAAAAGCCACAGGGTTGTGAGTGGTAAAGCTTCCTAGCAAAACAGTGTTCTGAGGTGTTTTTAGGATGTGTCATTCTTCAGTGGCCAGATTGTAGCTGGAGAAAATTCTTAAGCACAGAAGACCCAGGACAATGGTGGGGACCAGCAAGTGGCACGTGAGGCAGAGGAGGGCAGAGACATAAATTAGGAAGTATCCTGTTGTACACACTGCTGACTTCTCAGAGTTCTGCCTTTCTCTTTTCCTGGCTGATTCTATCTTAGTCAACATCTGTCTTTCTGAAACTTGCCCTGACTTTCTTCTTTCTGGACTCTGAACCAGAGTATCTGGTTTCATCTTTCTATTCTGTGGGGTTTCTTTCCTCTGTTGTGTTTTATCTATATAAAATTCATTGTATTTCTACTCTATTTTATATATGTGGTAGTAGGGCACAAATTCTTGGTGTGAGGCAGGTAATAAATATATGATGCTAAAAAAGATGAACTGGGACTCAGCACTCCACTGTATGATACCTTGCATTTTCTTCTTCAAAGAATATATGTTATTATCGTTGGGACTCTATATTATAATTTCGCATCATCACCCCTAGAGTTCACTAATGTTAGCTTTACAATGTAAGCAATGAATTAAATACATGAGATATTTTAATTAAAATAGTTCACTAATCAATTACAGAAGCTAAATGGAATCATAAAAATGAACAATTATTAAGTGCTTACTTTGTGTGAGGGATTTTGTTTATGCTACTTTAATTGTAAGGCAGTGATGTGAGGTAGGAGTCCTCATCCTACAGATAAGGGAACTGAGGTTCAAGGGCCAAGTTCAAAGAGTTTGCAAGAAAGAAGCAGAGCTGGAGTCTGTAAGTTTGTGAGCTTCTGAAGCTGTACCCAGTTCATGATACCACTATCTCATGTGTTGAAAAACTAATTGTCAAAGAAACCAAATTCAGAAAACAGTTGAGAATAGAGAACACTATCTGGGATTTTACTTTAGTTGGAATTATTGGGGTTATTGTCATTTTGGCAAATATACATGCTTTTAAAGTGTCAGACAATGGGAGAATATATTTGATACGTGAGATTTCAATAGAGAATGCATTCTGATACTTACCTATCCTCGTACTCCAGATAAAGAGTACAGTGTGTTCTCCCTTGTAAGTGGGAGCTAAATGATGAGAATATATGGACACATAGAGGGGAAAAACAGACGCTAGGGCCTTTGGAGGGTGGAGGGTGGGAGAAGAGAGAAGATCGGAAAAAATAATTAGTAGGTACTAGGCTTAATACCTGAGTGATGAAATAATCTGTACAGCAAACCCCCATGACACCAGTTTACCTGTGTAACAAACCTGCACTTTCACTCCTGAACTTAAAACTTAAAAAAAATTCTAGAGGTGCCTATATTGTGATTCTAAACATATTCAAGTAAAGCCTAATCAGTGCATGAAGTCCACTGAAATGATATATTTGCACTAATCTAAGGTCCATTATGCATTTGGAAAATGTTCTTCAGGGAAAATAATCAAGTAGGTTAGAATGACCCAGAACAAATTTCCAATTAAAAAGAGGTAACATTATATCAGAAAATTAGGTGCCCATACACACACATAACCAAACTATTTTGAAAATGTTGGTCTAGACATTAAGAAGATTTGTTCATAGTTTAAAAATATAAATGTCTAAAATAGACAAAAACCAATACTATGATATGTAATTCTTTATGGACTTTAAAAAATATCAATTTTGATTTATGGTTCATATTCAGCATAATTTTGTTTCTAAGAATAATATCAACATTTTTACCCCAAAATTTCTAATTATTTCCAATTTAAAATGTGCATAAAATATTATACATTAATAGAATTCATTTCAGCCTGTCTACAAAAGTATTATACACAGCAATCCTGTTCTCCTAATTCCTTTCCTGTTCCTATTTAGTTATAATTACACCACATTGATGAGCTACTTCAGCCTGCTGAGTTGAATAGAATGAATTTTCAGGTATAATTTAGCATTACATAGCCCAAGGGCATTTCAGAAATCCATCTCCAATCCTCATTTTGTGTGTATTTGTGTCTGCTAAAGGGCTTAGAACCACCTGGATATTCTTTGACCTCTTATATGTGTTTCAAATAGAACTATTTGAATAAACTCTGCATTTGCCATTACCAGCACAGCAGTATGTGAACAGTAAATATGTAAATGAAATTCATGATTCTCTTACCATTATAAAAACCATTTTTAGATGTTTACTTAAACGGCCTTAGATACAGAAACAGAAATTATGGTAGGAAAAAAAGAGTCTCACATTTTATTTTCAAAACTTCTTTAGTTTGGCAAACACAAAATCTTATATTATTTCTAAATCATGCCTTGAAAAGCTATAGAAAGCTCACCTGGAGAGCGCAATAAATACTTAAATGAGTCATTAGAGGATTCACAATATCTGAACACAAATACAGCATGTGAAAAGGTGATTATTCAATTTTTAAAACCTTTGACTCCCAACTTCTAAGACCATTTAAAGAAATGTTTGTAGGAAAATAGTATAACAAAGAAGGAACCAAGATTTCAGCTTGTGACTACCTAATCTTGATGGAATGAGGAAAAAAATTTCTGTTTTGTGGTTGCCTTTTTCTTGGGTTGATGATCACATGTGTTTTCAGTAGCATAAACAGTTATGTTCCCATCTGGATAAGATTAACCTTTTTTTATTATAACATTTAGGATTTAACATATGATCCCTCATTTAAATTAAATGAATTTAACTTCAGTTTTTCAATAGTATACTTGTGCACTTAAATTGTGTCATCTGGTTGATGTAATGCTAAGTAAAAACAGACATGATTGTTGGTATAGCTTTTATTTGGGAATACAGACACTAATCAGGTGATCACAAACTTACAGAATATATTCATTTGATTCATCATCCTGTTCATAGCAGATTTGTGGTGCTATGACAGTGTATTGAAAAAATGGCTCTTGACAATGAGTAGTCCACTCTTCTCTGAGGCTGAGTGAATGAGTGCTGTATTAGGAGTGTTTAAAGAATGGAGCCATGGGTAACAATAATTAAGCATTAGTGACAGAATTACTGAGAAGGGTAGAAAGTTCAGTGGACTATGTTGATCTAAGAACATTAATTGGTGTTCAACAAATAATGTTGATACCTGCTTTTTCTTTTTGCTAAGTTTGCTACCAATTTGTAATCATAGTGCAAACAATTTCTCACTACTCACATTAAGAAAACAACAATTAGTAAATAGAATTCTATACCTCATTGCTTCTTGCAGCCAATACTAAGTGTATACTTGTCCAAGATACAAGGGGATAAAGATAAAATAACCATCATCTTAATCGTAAAAATTTGCTTATAATACGTGATTCATAAAGTTTTCAAAAATAATATTTCAATAAAACTACCAGTTAAAATGTCTGTTTATATCAAAGAGAATGAATATAATCAGTACCCTGACACTTGAAATAATGGTTCTAGTTTTGAAAAGTGGCAGTCAGTGGTGATAGAAGGCCCTGTAATATGTCAATACATATATGACAAGAATTAATTCCATGTAGATCACGGGGCATGACATTTTGGAAATTTTCAGCAGAAGCAGAATAAATTATTTATGTGTTAGAGGATATTATAAAAATGTAAGCTGAGATGTGTATGAGTTGGTGCCCATGACATGAACAGATTAGTGACAGCTTAAAAAATTACTGAAAATAAAAATAAACTACTGAAACATATGTGTAGACCTGACACATTATCAAGAAATAGTGATTAATAAATATGGCTTCAGAAAATGGAAAAAAGAAAACTTTTATAATAAAAATACTAAATCAAGGCATTTCTGGTTAATCCTAATTCTTCTTGATATTAGTTAGTATCTGACAATATTAATTATCTTTTTTCCTGAAAAATCCATTTATTGGCTTCTGTGCCATTTTTTTTTTTTAGTTTCCTTACTAAATTTATATTTGTAGACCAAATACCTGTGTAGAACTCTGTTTAAATTCTATAGGCATTACAATTGTGATGGTTTAACACCTTTGGTTCTTGAACAACACTGTCTTGCTTTATTTAAATCCTAGTTTTGCCATTTGTCAGCTGTGTGATCTTGGTCGAGTTACTTCATATTTTCGTACCACAGTTTCTTCATTTATAAATGTTTCCTCACCTATTATATATTTACAGGACTGCTATAAGAATTAAATGAGTCAATACATAAAAAGTGCTTAGAAGAATGACAAGTATAGTATTAGCTATTATTATTGGATATACCCATGTAGCTGTTCAAAATACATATCAAATACAACATACACAAAAACAGCCTATTCCAGTGTTTCTGGTTAGAGTATATCATAAAACAATAATTTATTGGCAAGTGTCAGTACCATGCCACTTTGATTATTTTAGCTTTGTAATATATTTTAAAGTTCGGCGGTATGATGTTTCCAGCTGTGTTCTTTTTGTTCAAGATTACCTAGGCTATTGAAGGTCTTTTGTGGTTCCATACATATTTTAGGATTGCTTTTTGTATTTCTGTGGAGAATGTCGTTGGAATTATGGTGAGTATTTTATTGAATCAACAGATTGCTTTTAGTAGTCATTTAAAAAATACTAATTCTTTTAATCGAGAAACACAAGCATTTTTCTATTTATTTGTGTCTTCTACAATTTATTTCATCCCTTTTTATAGCTCTCAGTATACAGGTGTTTCACCTCCTTGCTTAAATTTACTCATGGATATATTTTTTATGGTGCTATTGTAAATGAGATTGTTTTCTTAATCTTTTTTTCCAATAGTTAGTGAATAGAAACACTACTGATCTTGGCATGTTGATTTTGTATCCTGCAACTTTATTGAATTTGTTTATCAGTTCTAATGGACTGATACGAATCAGATTTTTGGTGGAGTCTTTAGGATTTCTCTATATAAGATCATGTCATCTGCAAACAGAGAAAATTCAACTCCTCCTTTACAATTTGGATGCCTTTTATTTCTTTGTCTTACCCAGTTGCTTTGGCTAGGACTTCCAGTGCTATGTTGCATAGAAGTGGAGAGAGTGGGGATCTTGTTCCTAATCATAGAAGAACTCTCAACTTTCCACCACTGGTTAAATGTTAGCTGTGGGTTCCTTATATATGGCCTTTATTGTGTTGAGGTACATTAGTTTTATACCTAATTTGTTGAGAGCTTTTTTTGTAACCATGAAAGAATGTTAAATTTTGTAAAATGTATTTTTCTTCAATTCTGAGATGATCATATGGTTTTTCTCCTTCATTATGTTAATATGGTGAATCACATTTATTGATTTACATATTTGAATAATTCTTACATCCCAGGGATAAATTCTACTTGATCATGATCACTGATTCTTTTAAAATGCTGTTGAATTTTATTTGCTTCTATTTTGTTGATAATTTTTACAACTATGTTCATCAGAAATATCAGCCTGTAATTTTTTTTTCTTGTAGTGCCCTTGACAGGCGTTGGTATCAGAGTAATGCTGGCCTCATAAAATGAGTCTGAAAATATTATTTCCTCTTCAAGTTTTCATGTATTATATTAATATGGTTTGGTTCTGTCCGCACCCAAATCTCACCTTCAGTTGTTTTTCCCATAATGTCCACATGTTGTGGGAAAGACCCAGTGGAAGGTAATTGAATCACGGGGGCAGTTATCTCCATGATGTTCTTGTGATAGTGAGTGAGTTCTCATGAGATCTGTTGGTTCTAAAATGGGCTTTTCCCCTTTTGCTTGACACTTCTCCTTCCTGCCATCATGTGAAGAAGGATGTGTTTGCTTCCCCTTCTGCCATGATTATAAGTTTTGTGAGGCCTCCCCAGCTATGTGAAACTGTAAGTCAATTAAACCTCTTTGCTTTATAAATTGCCCAGTCTCAGGGACTTCTTTTTAGCAGTGTGAGAATGGGCTAATACATTTATCCCCAGAAGCCAGCCAGTGTCTGAGATATATTAGTTGCTCTACAAATATTTATGAATCGAATGAGTGTATTAGTTTTCTGTTATTGCTTTAACAAATTACCACAAATTTGATAATTTAAAACAACACAAATTTACTCTGATGGTCTTGGAAGTTAGACATTTAAAATAAAGTATGGGTTGGGCTATGTTATTTATGAAGATTTCAGGAGATAATTTCTTTGCTTGCTTTTTCTAACTTCTAGAGGCTACCTACCATCCTTGGCTCATGGCGTCTTCCTTCAACTTAGTGCATCACTCCACTTCGTGGATCCATTACCATGTCTCCCTTTTCTTACTTTGATTCTCCTTCCTCTTTAGTAGAAGGATTCTTGTGATTACATTGACCCATCCAGATAATCTGCCGTCACTGTCATTGCTACAACCAAAGAGACTCAAGTATTTGGAAAATATCCAGATCCTGAACCATGCCGTACCTGTTACAACATACACATGCAAAATAAGGCTACATACTTTGCATTTTCAGCTTTTCAGTTCCTGCAGCAGAAGGATACATACCAGATATATGTTGAAATGGATATTTCATTAAATCTATAGATTAATTTGTGAGAAATTATATTTTAGGTCTTCAAATCCATGAACAGGTTTTGCAGGTTTCACGATAGTGGTCTTACACACATTCCATTAGATTTATGCTGAAACATTAGATTTGTAAAAGTTATTCTAAGTGATACCCCTTTAAAATTTCATATTCTATGTTTGATTGCTATTGCTGGTACATGGAACGAAAAATGACTTTGTGTATTGACCTTCTGGAATTGCTTAACTAACTGAGCAGTCCATATTGTTTTTGATTTTTCTGTATATTCAATCAAGTTATCTATAAATAGGGATGGTTTTTATTTCTGTCTTCAGTGGCTATGACATCCAGTGTAATACTAAATATAAGTGATGAGAATGCGCATATTTTTCTCACTCTTCATTTCAAGGCATAAAGTTTCAATAATTCATTGCTAAGCATGATTTTACTCATGTGCATGTTTTTCTATTTTCAGAAACTTGTTACATGAAAGACATCCCTTCTATTCTAATTTTCCAAAGGGTTTTTTTTTTTTTTTTAATCATGATTGGATATTGAATTTGGTCAAATATATCTACTGATGTATATTTTTTCTCATTTATTGTGAAATATTTTGGTATATTTTTAAATGTTTTACCATATCTGCATTTCTAGAATAAACCCAGTGTGATCATGATGTTTTATACTTTTTATGAATCACTGCATTTGATTTGCTAACATTTTGCTCTTGTTTAGGATTTTTGTATCTATGCACATGAGAAAGTTGGATTATATTTTTTCGCTCCAATGATTTTAGTATCACTTCTTTTGCATGTGCTTTCTATCTACCTGGAATATCCCTTTCCTGCCTTTCCTCCAGGAGACTCACTCTCTCCTATTGCTTTCCTAGCACTCCAGGAATCCATCTTCTATAGGCCTCACCACTTCTATTCAAGATATGAGGGGAGGGGGAAGGAAAACCCAGTGTGTGTGGTTTAGAAGGTGCTCATTTGCTCTTTCTTGAATTAAGTGGGGCTGTGCTTACCTCCTTAGGAATATAATCAGATAATGATTTGTAAGTCTTACTCTTTGTTTTTGAATCTTTCTCAATTCACTGTCATTTCAACTACTTAATGATGAAAAAAAAAAAAAAACATTTAGAGAACTGAAATATAATCTATACTTTCAAATAGCCAGAGATGGCCAGAATGCCCCAGATTCTATCTCAAGAGTGATCTGTGGACAAAACAACCTCCTTGTAAACCAGAATGCCATATTTTATATATGACAGAAACCAATGTCCCTTTGGCTTTCCTTCAGGAGAGTTCATCACAGCCTATTTATCATTTCTAGATCCCATATAAAGTGATCCGGACAAACAATAGAAAATGTTTGAAGTCTAATAAAACTGAAGAAAGTAATTTTAACTTTTAGGTTTAATAAATGCCAGCCATGTGGAAATTCTCCAAACAGTGCTTTGACTTGCCTGGAAAATGTTATTACTATAAAATGCTTGGAGATGCTAGATTTCTTTTCTTTTTCTTTTAATCTCAAAAATCAGTCTTACAAAGATAAAAAATATTAGCAATTCCACCATTTGAAAGTAGTTATGTCATTTTCCACCTATACAATTACATTTCTATAACTTTGCTTCACTGATAAATTTATTTTAAAATGTAAATTAATGAATGATATCACTGATATCTCCAAAATCTGGGTCCTCATAATCCAGCTTTAGAATTTATCATCCACTTTCTTCTCTTCAACTTTCTGATTTAAAATATTTAATATTTGGCTATAAGACTTAAAGACAGATTTCTTTTTTTTTTGCTCTGAATTAACTTTATTATAAATTATATATTGTTGAGTGTCATTTATGATTTTATTATCTGTCTTTTATTATTATTATTATTATACTTTAAGTTTTAGGGTACATGTGCATAACGTGCAGGTTTGTTACATATGTATACTTGTGCCATGTTGCTGTGCTCCACCCATCAACTCGTCCTTTACATCCGGTATAACTCCCAGTGCAATCCCTCCCCCCTCCCCATAATAGGCCCCGGTGTGTGATGTTCCCCTTCCCGAGTCCAAGTGATCTCATTGTTCAGTTCCCACCTATGAGTGAGAACATGCGGTGTTTGTTTTTCTGTTCTTGCCATAGTTTGCTGAGAATGATGGTTTCCAGCTGCATCCATGTCCCTACAAAGGACAAAACTCATCCTTTTTAATGGCTGCATAGTATTCCATGGTGTATATGTGCCACATTTTCTTAATCCAGTCTGTCACTGATGGACATTTGGGTTGATTCCAAGTCTTTGCTACTGTGAATAGTGCCGCAATGAACATATGTGTGCATGTGTTTAAAGACGGATTTCTATTTGTATGTTATTTGCATTTGAGAAACAGATAATTTTATTAAAAGCAATAGTTCTTTTACATTATAAATTTCTTTTAAAATCTTTTTTGTTTTTAAATTTTTCTATCTTTATTGAAATATAATTAACAGATAAAAATTGTATATGTTTACAATTTATAATTGTATATGTTTTGATGTACATATAAATTAAGAAATGATTGCCATAATGAAGCCACTTAACATGTCCATCACCATTTTTGTGTGATAAGACCATTTAATGATAAGATCATTTAAGGTCTACTCTCACAGCACTATCTATAGCCACCATTCTGTAGGTTAAGTCTCCCAGACTTATTCATCCTGCAAAACTGCAACTTTATACTCTTTGACCAACATCTTTCCATTTCTCCCATTCCTCAGCCCCTGCCAACTACCATCCTATTATCTGCTTTTATGGATTTGACTTTTTTAGATTCCTCATGTAAATGAAATCATGTAGTATTTGTCTTTCTGTGCCTGGCTTATTTAATTTAGCATGATGTCCTCTAAATACTTCCATGTGGTTAGGCTAAATAATATTCCACTGAATTTATAGGTGCCACATTTTCTTTATCCCTTCATTTGCTGATGGAAACTTAGGTTGATTTCATATCTTGGATATTATGAATAATGCTACAAGGAACATAGGAGTGATGATATTTCCACATACTGATTTCATTTCCTTTCAATATACAACAAGTAGTATAATTGCTGGAGGATGTAGCAGTTCTAGATTTAATTTTTGGAGGAACCTCAATACTGTTCCATCACGGCGGTACCAATTTATATTCACAACAACAGTGTAAAAGGGCTTTTTTCTGTACACTTGATGATACTTGCTATCTTTTGTCTTTTTGATAATAGTCTAATGTGTATGAGTCAGTCTAATAGTGTATGAGTTAATATCTTATTGCGGTTTGGATTTGCATTTCCCTGATGATTAGTGATGTTGACAAGTTTTTTCATATACTTGTTGGCCCTTTGTATGTCTTCTCTTGAGAAATGTCTTTTGACATCCCTTTGACCGTTTCTTAATCAGATTATTTGTTGTTCGCTATTGAGTTTCTTATGTATTTTAGATATTAACCCATTTTTGGATGTATTGTTTGCAAATATCTTTTCCCATTTCATAGGTTGTCTCTTCACTCCATGATTGTTTCCTTTGCTGTGAAGAAGCTTCTTAGTTTGATGCAACCCTATTTTTCTACTTTTACTCTTGTTGCCTGTGCTTTTGGGGTTATAGTTAAAAAAAAAAATCATTGCCCAGATTAATGTAAAAAAAGCTTTTTCCCTAAGTGTGTTTCTAGTATTTTTATAGTTTCAGGTCTTATGTTTAAATCTTTAATCAATTTTGACTTGATTTTTGTGTACAGGGTAAGACAAAAATCAAGTTTTTTTTCTTCTGCTGTATTAAGATGTCCAGTTTTCCCAGTAACACTTACTGAAGTGATTATCCTTTCCCCATTGTGTGTTCCTGGCACACTTTAATTGACCAAATATGTGTGGTTGTATTTCTGGGTTCTCTCTTTTGTTCCTTTGATCTATATATGTTTTTATGCCAGCATCATGCTGTTTCAAGTACTAGAACATTGTAGTATATTTTGAAATCATCTTATTGGATACATATTTGCATTTATTTATATCTTGTTATTTTGTCACCTAACAGTCTAGATTATGGAATTCCAAGGCCTCTTCCAAATAAATTCTATACTGATGAATATTACGTATTATTTAACACAGAAAGGCAAGTCTTATCTAGAATTCTTTCGTATTACAAATATGCATTCTGAAGTTAAAGAAAAAAAAAACTATGAGGGATAGAGAAGTAGCTTAGTTCATCAGTGGCAGTTGGGGGAGGAATTAAATAAATGAAATACTTTGAATGTCCATTTGTCCATTTAAATTCTTTTTCTTTTATTTATCCCCCAAAAGAGTAGTATTAACTGATTATGAATGTATTATCTTACTCATATTATTTCTGTCTGTAAAGTGCCAAAAAAATGAACTGAGCAAAAAGGTAGATGAGATCATGAGAAATAAAAATAAGAATCATACGATTTATCTAACAGAGTTTGCATTGTCAGAGTCATTACATTAACTATCTTAGCAATTTCAATGACACAACTGTCTTCAAGATGTAGTGAGAAAGTGAATGAATACCCCAAAGAAAAAAAATATAGAATTTTTGCAGACAGTAAGTTTTTAGAAAACTTCTGTAGAGTACTTCATAAAACCCTAAAAAATTCAATGTACTACAAGTAGTTTGAATAGGTTCAGTGATTTTTGCCAATTATGCAACACATTTTTAAAATTATTAATTTTCTGTGTTTCAAGTAACTGAGTTAACCAAGATACTTGTCTATATAAAGCAGTAAGTTACTATAAAACTTAGATTTCAGTGTCCTCAAAGGATCAGAAACTATAATGAATTTGATCATCCATGTGGAGTAAGGCCTATGTCTATCAGGAAATCAATTAACCTAATCAGTTGAGTGAAATAATAGTGTTGTTTTCACTCAGGTATTTTTTCCCATTCAATGTACTTCTATCAAGAGTGTTCTGAGTACAGATATACCAATACTCAACAAGAGGGAACACTGGAAATTATAAGATGCGAAATGAAATGAAATAGACTTATAGACCCTAAGATCATTTTATCCATATGGTAGGAATTTAATAAGTGATTAATTGATTTAATGAATCCATGTAATATAAGAATACATTTTATGTTTTGTTAATTTGAAATAGAATAGGTTAAATTAAACCTCAAGGAACAATATTTCTTTGGCTGAATTAAAAATTGTAATTAACATTAAGCCATCAAGTTTGTAATATATCAGAACACAAAAATATGAAAACATGATTACCCCTGGATTAGAATTCATGAAGTTGCCATTTTTGTCATTTCAAAGTATGTGAAAGATATTTACTTTCTAACATGGAAAGACTGTTTGTAATATTTAACATCAAGGCAAAGTTAATTCAGTTAGAATCAAAGTATTTGAAATTTTTACAATGTTGCCATATTATTAGGTGGGTTACACAAAAATAAAGGCATATATATAAAACGAAGATTTTAGACATCAAGTGAAGGCAAATTATTTTTCCCATCATTGGAGGAAATGAGAAAGAATCAAATATTGGAAAAGGAAGTGATTTATAACATTTATGATGATGAAAATAATAAAAGTTTGAAATAACTTTTAAAAACATTATGATGTAATGGCTGAGTGTGGTGGTTCATGCCTATAACCACCACAGCACTTTGGGAGGCCGAGATGGGAGAATCATTTGAGGTCAGGAGTTTGAGACTAGCCTGGCCAACATGGTGAAACCTGGTCTTTACTACAAATACAAAAATTAGATGGGCGTGGTGGCGTGCCCCTGTAATCTCAACCACTCAGGAGGCTGAGGCAGGAGAATTGCTTGAACCCAGTAGGCAGAGGTTGCAGTGAGATGAGATTGCACCATTGCACTCCAGCCTGGGTGACAGAGCTGGACCCAGTCTCAAAACAAATAAACAATATGATGTATTAATATAGCAAAATAACATGCTGGCAGTTTGCCAAACACGATGTTCTCTTTCACATTTGATCCCCTCTATGCATGTTGCTTCCTTGGCCTGGTTCTCTTTCCTCTTTTCTGCTGATACATAGCTTTTCTTGTTAGAAGGCTCAGTTTACTTTGCCACTTTTGTGATGCTTTTTCCAACTGTTCAAGGCACAATTATTGTCAGTTCTGCTATAATGCTTGTTTTGAAAACGTAAATATGTTCTAAAGAAATTGATATAAGGAAAAAAATTAAGGTTGCTTATGCATGATTTCCTCCATGAGAAACATGAGGGGAATGCAAAAAACTGCACCAGCTGTGTCCAAGCTACGTGGGGATACACAAAATGTACCCTAATCCACACATACCACAAACATGCACCAGCTCTCTCCATTCACTGGGTGTTTTATAAGCCACACCTATCTGCACCTAATACAACCTTTCCTCTGATTTCAGCTCACCATCCTCCTACTTCCTAATAATTTGCAAGCTGCAACTCTTTTAATATCCACTTCCAAAAGCAAACCAGATTTTATGGTAAAAATACCCACATTATTGTATCATTTATGTGTTTCTTAACTATTCACACACACACAAACATTACCATTTTCATTAGGTTCTTATTTTTAAAAATATGGCAGTCACAAAATTTTTGAATGTTCGACTCCAGCCCATTTTACTGTTATCCCTGTGTTTTTTTAATTGTATAATTCTGCATGGTGTGATAATTTTTCAGGAACACGTATGTCATATTTATAATAGAACTGACTATAGTACCATTAGCAACTTCTGTCATTCAGTAGTACTTAGTATACTGAGTTGCATTTATTTGTACACTTACCTATTTTCTCCACTAGAATGTGCAAATGTCCTGAATTGGGCGAGAATCAGGTACTAGAAAGGAGCTGAATAGTGCTGAGGAGGATGGTGGAATGAAGGCTGGTAGTGGAGACGATGGTGGGGGTTGGGTAAAGAGCAGGAAGGGAACCAGGATGAAGACTAGTGCAGTAGCCTCACCTGGTGGTATAGAGTTGATGGGTTACAATGGGTAGAGAAAAAAGTAGATTGTATCTTCTCTCTGAGCTACAATCAGTCAATCAATTGACCACTCAAACCCACTGATTTCACCTCACAGCTGCTCTTTTGTTTCTTTCCTTCTCCCCTGTTATGGACTCAATGTTTGTGTCTCAATACATTCACATGTCAAAACTCTAGCCTCCAATATGACTGTATTTGGAAATGGGGCCTTTGGGAGGTAATGAGAGATAGATGAGGTCATGAGGGTAGAATCCTGATAAAAGGATTAGTGCCCTCATAAGGAAAGACACCAGAGAGCTTGCTCTCTCTTTGCCCTAACAAAGAAGTCACGTGAGCACACAGCAAGATGGCGACTGCCTACCAGCCAAGAGGAGGCCTCAGGTAAAACCTGCTTTGACAGCCCCTTGATGACTGACTTCTCTACCTCCTAAACTGTGCAAAAAATTAATTGCTGTTGCTTAAACTTTCCAATCTATGACAATTTGACAGGGCAGCCTGAACTAATACATCCTCAGAAATATAAACTGTAACCTGACATGTATGTAAGGTATGTATACCTTACATGTATGGCATTTCAAAGTCCTGATTGACTTTTCTCACCTATAGGAAAAAGTTTGAGTACCTTAAAATGTCATGCCAATTCTTACATGATTTTAACTCTGAATACCTTTCCAGCCTCAGGTCTTGTCAGTTCTGACCTTTCAAATACTAACTTCTTTGTAGTTCCTTGAACACAGATAGTGTTTTCTCATCAATGCTTTTGTCCACACAACTTCTTTGCTTAGGATGTCATTTCTCTTCATCTTCAAATGCAAATCTTCTAATTTCTTTAATATGGAGCTCAATCATAAACTTTACCTCAGGCTAGTCTATGCTTTCATAATTTCCATCGAGTCTCCTTATCATTGCCTGGGGCATGTCTCTTTATATGTGATTATATGCTCCTTGAAGGCAGTGATCATCTTCCTTATCCTAATTCATAGTGGGTACTCAATAAATATTTATCAAATAAATATAAATAGCCAGCACATTAACTTGGCACAAGTATCACATATTCAGTAAATGACAAATACTATTATTATTATTTTATAATGTTGAAGCCTTTTTTGTGAAGTGGTTATTAACAACTCTATAAAAGGTTTGGATCCCAATGAAAAGATGTGTTTTCATTTGAAAGCCTTCAGGGCTCCATTGTGTCATGTTAGCAGTGAGTAGTGCTGAATTTGGCGTAATAGTTAATGATCTTATTTATGTCTTCCAAGCAATCCTCAGTAGCAATTTTTAACCATACTCTGGTCAAAAACATACCAGCTTCGGCCAGGCATGGTGGCTCACACCTGTAATCCCAGCACTTTGGGAGGCTGAAGTGGGCAGATCACCTGAGGTCAGGAGTTTGAGATCAGCCTGTCTAACCCAGTGAAACCCCGTCTCTACTAAATATACAAAACTAGCTGGGTGTGGTGGCATATGCCCATAATCCCAGCTACTCAGGGGGCTATGGCAGGAAAATCGCTTGAACCCAGGAGGCAGAGGTTGCAGTGAGCCGGGATCATGCCACTGCACACCAGCCTAGGAGACAGAGTGAGACTCAGTCTCAAAAACAAAAACAAACAAAAACAAACAACAAAACAACAAAACTCAGCTTCTATACAAAAGCTTCTAATCTCAGCCCCAGTGCTGTTTGGATGTAGTTGTGCTAACCATGCAAATCTGGTATCTTTCAACATCCATTGAACAAGTATGAATCTTAAAGATGTGAGTCTGACCCTCTAGATCAGGTAAGCTAAATTCAATCTTTCTATCCAATTTCCCCGGCTTCATCAGTGCCGAATCCAAAGTATCAGGTCTGTTAGTGGCCATCAGCACTTAATATTGCCTTGATGATCAAAGCCATCCAACTGATGAATTAGTTCCCACATTTTTTCTCTGTACTTCATTGTCACCTCCAGCACCATCATCAAACTGAGCTCTTCCAATAGCATCAGTTTCATCAAAGAAGATAAGGCAGGTGTTTCTTGTTCTGGCCATTGGGAAGAGCTTATGAACCATTCCAGCCCCTTTGTAGGTATAGTTCTGTAAAAGTTCATATCCAATAACTCGATGAAGCAAGCATAAGTCCCATTTAGCAACCACCTGAGCACAGAGTGTCTTGCCTGTACCTAGTGGACCAAAGAGCACACTCTTGGGGGGCTCCATGCCAAGGTTAACAAATCTCTCTGGATGAAGTAGTGGGGTTTCAACTACTTACAATTTCTCAATCTGTTCCCTACAGCCACCAACATCGCTGTATATGACATCAGGTTTTTACTCCACTGGCATCATGGTAATTGTTGGGTCAATCTTAGAAAGCATGGGAATATGAATTTAATTCATATCAAATTTCATCCCTGCTTCAACGTCAGTAGATCACTGAGGTCCACCACAAACTGAGCAATCTGCTACACACTGACAATGTATTTTGAGTTCTCAGAATCAGCATTTACTATCTTTCTACACCTTGCAACCTGTAAACATTGTTCACCCTGGAGCATTTGCTTATTTGCAGCCAAATCCCAGAGTGCTGGTGGTGGCCAGGCTAGTGTCAGACTCTTTAATACTACTGAGATAATTTTCTTAAGGAGTTATTGAATGTCATTCTCAACCTGCTTAATCTCCCTAGAATAAGTGCTCTGACCATGATTTTTCAGCAAGGCAGTATCTTCTTCATTCAGAGCTCAAAAGTGTTTGTCATCCTTCTCATCCTTTTTGATTTTCCACTGATCAGCACTGAGGTAATCCAGCGTTTTAAGAGATGCCAGTGATTCAGCTCCTTAGTGATTACACTGCCTTACTATTATTTCTTTTATGCACTGTTGCTAGTGAACTTTTAGCTTTCTGCAGGAAATGTGAAAGTAATAAAGAGACTCAAGAAAACTCCATGTTGAAATAGGTTTGTACAATTTTTCTGACCTTTTGCAGCCTCCTTATAAATTCTTTATCATGTGCTTGTTCGTATTTAAAAATGCTCCACTTGGCTGGGTGCAGTGGCTCACACCTGTAATCCTAGTACTTTGGGAGGCCGAGGCGGGTGGATCATTTTAGGTCAGGAGTTTGAAACCAGCGTGGCCAACATGGTGAAACCCTGTCTCTACTAAAAATATGAAAAAATTATCTGGGTGTGGTGGTGCATGCCTGTAATCTCAGTTACTCAGGAGGCTGAGGCCGGAGAATCACTTGAACCCAGGGTGTGGAGATTGCAGTGAGCTGAGATCTCACCACTGCACTCCAGCTTGGGTGACAAAGTGAGACTCCATCTCAAAAACAAAAACAGAACCAAAACAAAACAACAAAACTACACTTGCAGGGCAGAGGAGGTCATTTGTATAGGAAGTAATTCATAAAACTGACAATTTAACTATAGTAATCAAGAGTTGTCCATTCCCATATAGACAATGTTAAAAGAAATGTGTGAATAGCAAAGTGCTTTTGTATAACTTATGATATCAGTGGAATTTGAAATTTAGAACTAATGATTTTTTTTCAGTTGGTTGGTAATTTTAGAGAGAAGTAATATCGCTTGAATTCACTCTGAAGCACACATCCAGAAAAATCTATAGCTCTAGCACTCCAGAGAAGTTCAACCTCCTATAAATGAAGAAATAGAAAGTGGTTTTATTTTCCACTTGTGCTGTACATAAGTTTATTTCTTGAAAAATGCTATCTGAGGTGAGTAAAGGGAAAGTAGCCTAGGCTAATAATTTAGGCTAGAAGTATATGAATTGAAGGTACATTGAAAATGTTATTAAAAAGTCATTTCATGTGGGAGTTCAGTTAGCCATCACTTTAAGAAGTTTTCTTTAAAAACAGCTTTACCTGAGAAAGCAGCTGACGTAATTGCATCTTTTATTTTCTTTTATTGCACAAAATATCAATAAATACTGCTGGTTTTAAGCATTTTCTGTTCAGAAGCAATCTTTATTCTTTTCTATTTCCATTTTTATCACCAGTTTAAATTGTTAGATAGAATGTTATAGGTACACTTTTCTGATTCAAAAAATCTCTAAAAAACACATTTTGTTGAGATAATTAAGAAATAGGCAAATTATTTATTCTTGATATTATAACATATCATTTCTTAGTAAGTAATCTATGCCTATTCCCACTTATACTTTCTTTTATTTCCTTTTAAGGTTATAAGTAGTACAATGACCAGATTTAACTGTTTATATAATCTTCAATCTATACTTAGTGCTATATGAAAATGAAAATAACTGGACCATGTTATTCAAAATACATTTTACAAACATAATAATGGACCATGTTATTCAAAATACATTTTACAAACATAATAATTTTAACTTTTTATTAGTTTATTTAATAAAAGACAAATCAATATCAAATTTTATTTTATCTGGGACATTGACAACTAGAGGAAAAAAAAAGATAAAATCTTTTTGCTTCTTCATTCCTTTAATTCTTCATTTCTTCCTTTAAAGTACAAGACTGCATTATGGGCAAGGTGACTCACGCCTGTAATCCCAGCACTTTGGGAGGCCCAAGAGGGTGGATCATGAGGTCAGGAGTTCAAGACTAGCCTGGCCAACATGGTGAAACCCCATCCGTACTAAAAATACAAAAATTAGCCAGGAATGGTGGCATGCACCTGTAGTCCCAGCTACTTGAGAAGCTGAGCAGAAGAATTGCTTGAACCCAGGAGACAGAGGTTGCAGTGAGCTGAGATCAGGCCACTGCACTCCAGACTGGGTGACAAAGTGAGACTCCGTCTCAAAAAAAAAAAAAAAAAAAAAAAAATTCCTTTAATATGTAATCAAGCCCAAGCAATAAAAAATCTTTTGAAAGGATTATAACTTTTGCCTTCATTTCTATGTTTCCCCATAACTCTGAGCACAGAAGGGCCTTAATAATCATTTAGTTGAGGCTTAATGATGACATAACCAGCTATAATACAGCTTCTTGAAATCCAAAAGGCTGTTTTAGGATTGGGTGGGGACCTTAAATGGTCATTTGCTATTAAGCACGATCACACTAAAATTCTAGAGACAGATTCAGTTATCTCATGGACTCATTGTGAACTCAGTTTGTTCACATAACAAAATGCTAACTGGGACATGGGATTTGGGAGCACACCGGGAATGTTAGGACATGGTTTTGATTGCAACATTCTCATAAACTATCTGTAGGAAAAAAGGGGTTATGCCTACAACCAAGCTTTGTATATTTGCATACAAGCCACACACTAAGACCTATTTCTGCTGTATGGACATCTGCAAAATCTCAGGGACCACATGGAGAAGGGAATAAGCTGCATTTCTAATATAGTCATAGTATAAGCAACCCAAATTTGCTATCCATATCTCTACATTAGTGATTCCTGGTTTTTGCAATTGCAATTACTTGGATCAGAAAAAATCCAAAGGGAAAATATTCTTTCAAGTAAGGACATTTATAAAATATTATTGCTTATCACTATCATTTCATTTATTTATTATTTTCCCCCTTTTTCCAGCCTTATTGAAGTATACTTGACAAATAGCAGTTGGATATATTCAAGATATACAATGTAATGCTTTGATATACACATGCATTGTGAAATGATTGCCACATTAATTAACACATCAATTGCCTCACAGTTCTCTTTTTAGTTAGATTCACCAACTCATGTGCTCTTTTTGTTTGTGACCAATAATATTTTTCCTCCTTTTTATTTGTACAAATCTATGGAGTACATGTGCAATTTTGTCACATGCATAGATTGTATAGGGGTAAAGTCAGGGCTTTTAGAGTACCCATCACCTGAATAATACACATGGTGGAGAAGACGATCTAACATCTATGAACTGTGGTGAAAAGACAAGGAGAATATCTACAGAAAAGGGGGAACTCAAAAAGACAAACTTTTTTATGTGACCAAACACGTAAAACAGTGAGGAATTCCACAGAGAAACAAAGTTGGCCTTTCAGAGAAAAAGAGATGTTTGAATTTGATAATATTTATATGAGCATGAAAATCATCAAATATTGGTTACTAAGTCAAAAATCAACTCCTAAAATTTCATTTTGTAAATCAGTTTTGAAAATATTCCTCAAGCATAAGCTAATTTTTATCTTTTTGAAGTAAATTTTAAACTAATATTTGGGGAATTAGGTCTATTCCATTCAGTTCTCCTATTTCCTATTTAAGGAGGCATTTGTAAGCCTCTATTAAGTCAAATTTCTTAAAAACATCAGTAGAAAAGTAATAGAATTGGTGGACTGGTTATACTTTAATACATATTTTTGAAAAAAGAGATTCTTCAAATAATCTCAAAAACCGCCTAAGTCATCCAAAGTTACACTGTAATTTAAGGAATAAAAACATTTAATAAGCATATTTTAAAAGTTTAGTGAAAAAATTCAAGTTTATATTCAACTTAAATATTTATTTGCTAAGCCTTCAGAATAAAATGTATTTCTCAAACATCATGGAATTGGAAATATGATAAATCTTATTTGTTATGGGTTTTGTGGTTTAAAAACCTTCAATTTAACAAGTTACAAACGTAATTACATTTTTAAGAACTCAGAGCTAAACAGTAGATGCAGTACATTTTATGTCTTCTTTTTTTTTTTTTTACATCTGCACTACTGGCATATACCTTCTTATAATCAAATTTTAAATAAACATAGTAAGAATAAATCTAAGAAACAACTTTAACTCAAACTATGCTTACTTTGTATACAATTTGCTTTCAAAAATTTAAGAAGAAATGTATCTTCTTCTAAATGTTCTGTAATCTTGGATTTCATGCGTAATAACCTAGTAAGCCAGCATTGACTACACTAAGAGTTAACAGAGGAAATTTTGTTAATCAAATTTTATTGAGTATTCGCCATATGCTAAAAATATGCTAAGAATAAAAGACAAATGGTCCTGTCCACCTGGATTATACAGCCTTGATGAGATAATGATAAAAAGAATTACCTTTGAAGTACTTTTAAAGTACTGTGTAATCATCCAGAGTATACAACTTGGCCTTTGGAAGAAGTAGGGAGAGCCAGAGAGAACTACAAAAGAATGCTGCGTTTAGAGTAATGTTGAAAGATAGGGCAGTCACAGCCAATATCATACTAAATGGGCAAAAGCTGGAAGCATTCCCCTTGAAAACTAGCACCAGACAAGGATGCCCTCTCTCACCACTTCTATTCAATATAGCATTGGAAGTTCCAGCCAGGGCAATCAGGCAAGAGAAAGAAATAAAGGCATTCAAATAGAGAGGAAGTCAAACTATCCCTGTTGGCAGATGACATGATCCTATATCTAGAAAACCCCATTGTCTCAGCCCAAAAGCTTCTTAAGCTAATAAGCAACTTCAGCAAAGCCTCAGGATACAAAATCAATGTGAAAAAATTACTAGCATTCTTATACACCAACAACAGTCAAGCCAAGAGCCAAATAAGAAACGAACGTCCATTCACAATTGTCACAAAAAGGATAAAATATTTAGGAATACAGCTAATTAGGAAGGTGAAAGATCTCTACAAAGTGAACTACAAACCACTGCTCAAAGAAATCAGAGATCACACAAATTTTAAAAATTCCATATTCATGGATAAGAAGTATCAATTTCATGAAAATAGCAATTTGTAGATTCATTGCAATTCACATTAAACTACCATTGCCATTCTTCACAGAATTAGAAAAAATTATTTTAAAATTCTTATGAAACTGAAAGGGAACCCAAATTGTCAAGGCAATCCTAAACAAAAGAAACAAAACTAGAGGCATCACACTACCCAACTTCAAACTATACTACAGGGCTAGACTAACCAAAGCAGCATGGTACTGGTGTAAGAACAGACACACAGACCAATGAAACAGAAGAGAAAACCCAGAAATAAGACTGTACACCTACAATTATCTGATCTTTGACAAGCCCAACAAAAGCAAGCAATGGGGAAAATATTCCCCATTCAATAAATTGTGCTGGGATAATAGACTAGCTATATGCAGAAGATTGAAACTGGACCCCTTCCTTACAACATATACAAAAATCAACTCAAGGTGGATTTTAAATGTAAAATGTAAAACTGAAACCTATAAAAATCCTAGAAGACAACCTAGGCAATACCATTTAAGATATAGGTATAAGCAAAAATTTCTTGACAAAGACACCAAAAGCAATTGCAACAAAAGCAAAAATTGAAAAAATGAGATTTAATTAAACTGAAGAGCTTCAGCATAGCAAAAGAAACTATCAACAGAGTAAACAGACAACCTAAAGAATGGGAGAAAATTTTTGCAGTTTACCCATCTGACAAAGGTCTAATATTCAGCATCTAAAGGAACTAAACACATTTACAATAAAATGAACAACCGCATTAAAAAGTAGGAAAATAACTGAACAGACACTTTTCAAAAGAAGACATACATGTGGCCACCAAGCATATGACAAAAAGCTTAACATCACTGATCATGCAAATCAAAATCACAATGAGATACCATCTAACACCAGTCAGAATAACTACTATGAAAAAGTCAAAAAATAACAAATGCTGGCAAGGTGGTGGAGAAAAAGGAACACTTATACACTGCTGGTAAGAGTGTAAATTAATTCAGCCTTTGTGGAAGACAGTGTAGATTCTCCGCAGATTTGACTAGTGCAATCACATGAACATATTTACAAAAACTGGAACTTTTTGGTTGATATGGTTTGGTTGTGTCCTCACGCAAATCTCCTCTTGAACTGTAGCTCCCACAATCCCCACATGTCATGGGAGGGACCTGGTGGGAGGTAACTGCATCATGGGGGTAGGTTTTCCTGTGTTGTTCTTATGATAGTGAAGAAGTCTCATGAGATCTGAAGGTTTTATAAAGGGCAGTTCCCCTGTACATGCTCTCTTGCCTGCCATGTAAGATGTGCCCTTGCTCCTCCTTTGCCTTCTGCCATGATTGTAAGACCTCCCCAGCCATGTGGAACTATGAGTCCATTAAACCTCTTTTTCTTTATAAGTTACCCACTCTTGGGTATTTCTTCATAGCAATATGAAAATGGACTAATACAGTAAATTGGTACTAAGTAGTGGGGTGCTGCTGTAAAGATACCCAAAAATGTGGAAGTGACTTTGGAACTCGGTAACAGGCAGAGATTGGAACAGTTGGAGGACTCAGAAGAAGACAGGAAAATGTGGAAATGTTTGGAACTTCCTAAAAACTTGAAGGGCTCATAAGACAAGATGTGGGAAAGTTTGAAACTTCCTAGAGAATTGCTGAATGGCTGTGACCAAAATGCTGATAATGATATAGACAATAAAGTCCAGGCTGAGGTGGACTCTGATGGAGATAAAGAACTTGTAGAGAAATGGAGTAAAAGTGACTCCTGTTATGCTTTAGCAATGAGACTGGTAGCATTTGACCCTGCCCTAGAGATCTGTGAAACTTTGAACTTGAGAGAGATGATTTAGGTTATCTGGTGGAAGAAATGTCTAAACAGAAAAGCATTAGAGAAGTGACTTGGGTGCTCTTTAAAGCATTCAGTTTTATTCTTTCACAAAGACATGGTTTGGAACTGGAACTTAAGTTTAAAAGGGAAGCAGAGCATAAAAGTTTGGAAAATTTACAGCCTGACAATGCAATAGAAAAGAAAAACCCATATTCTGAGGAGAAAATCAAGCTGGCTGCAGAAATTTGCATAAGTAATGAGGAGTAAATGTTAATTGCCAAGACAATGGGGAAAATGTCTCCAGGGCATGTCAAAGACCTTCTCAGCAGCCCCTCCCATCACAGGCCCAGAGGCCTAGAAGGAAAATATTGCTTTGTGGGTTGGGCTCAGGCCTCTACTGCTGTGTGTAGCCTAGGTACTTGGTGTACTGTGTCCTGGCTGCTCCAGTCTTGACTAAACTGTGCCAAGGTACAGCTCAGGCCAGGGCTTCAGAGCGCGGGAGCCCCAAGCCTTGGCAGCTTTCATGTGGTGTTGAGCCTGTGAGTGCACAGAAGTAACGAATTGAAGCTTGGGAGCCTCTGCCTAGATTTCAGAGGCTGTAAGGAAACGCCTGGATGTTCAGACAGAAGTTTGCTGCAGGGGTGGGGCCCTCATTGAGAACCTCTGACAGGGCAGAGTGGAAGGGAAAATGTGGGGTTAGAGCTCACCTCCCAACACAGTCCCCACTGGGACACTGCTTAGTGGAGCTGCAAGAAGAGGGCCACCATCATTCATACCCCAGAATGGTAGATCCACCAACAGCTTTCACTGTGTATGTGGAAAAGACACACACACTCAATGCCTGCCCATTACAGCAGCCAGGAGGGAGGGCTGTATACCACAAAGCCACAGGGACAGGGCTGGCCAAGACTGTGGGAGCCCACCTCTTGCATCAGCATGACCTGGATGTGAGACATGGTGTCAAAGGAGATCATTTTGAAGCTTCAAGATTTGACTGCCCCACTGGATTTCGGACTGACATAGGGTCTATAGACCCTCTGTTTTGGCCAATTTCTCCCATTTGGACATGTATTTACCCAATGCAGGTATCCCCATTGTATATAGGAAGTAACTAACTTGCTTTTGATTTTACAGGCTCATAAACAGAAGGAACTAGCCTTATCTCAGATGAAATTTTGAAATGTGGGACTTTGAGTTAATGATGAAATGAGTTAAGACTTTGGGGGACCGTTAGGAAGGCATGATTGGATTTGAAATGTGAGGATATGAGATTTGATAGGGGCCAGGGGCAGAATGATATGATTTGGCTGTGTTCTCACCCAAATCTCATCTTGAATTATAGCTCCCATAATTCCCATGTGTCTTGAGAGGGACCCAGTGGGAGGTAATTGAACCATTGGGGTGGGCTTTCCCATGCTGTTCTCATGATAGTGATTAACCTTCATGAGATCTGGTGGTTTTATAAAGGGCAGTTCCCCTGCACACACACTCTTGCCTGCTGCCATGTAAAACATACCTTTGCTCCTCCTTCACCTTCCACCATGATTATGAGGCCTTCCCAGCTATGTGGAAATGTGACTCCATTAAACCTCTTTTACTTTATAAATTACCCAGCCTTGGATATTTCTTTATAGCCATGTGAAGAATTACATAATACATTGGTATAAGACATTGTGACATTTTTCACATAATTTTTATAATCATTACTTTGAGGGAGATCAGATGTCTGACATTTCTCTTTCTCAAGGGATAGTCAACAGAAATTGCTAATTTGCATACAAGCACTGTGTTCAATATGAGTTGAATGTGCAGCGGAAAGAGTTGTGTAACTCCTCAAGTGGGAAAAGTATAAAAAACAACAAAAGAGCTTTGAAGTCCTTCATGTGTAATTTTAGGGGAAAAATATTAAAAGTGATCCTTGGCAGAGTGTCCATGACCAGGATCCCATTATCAGTGGGAAATTAGTACCAGAGGTGGGCGGTTATTATTAGTGTTTTTTTGTTTTTGTTTTTGTTTTTTCCCAGCATGAAACAGTCAGAGAAGATGCCTTAAAATGAAGACAACAAAACAAAACAAAAAAACCCTGCTTCAGAGGAACAAGCTCTCAAGAATTTTGATGTCAAATAAGCAAGAATCAGCACCAATCCCCTTGGGGGTGTTTTGAGACTAAATTAAGAAAGATGAATATAAAGAGAGACTGAAAAGACTAGGAATCAGTGGAAATGAGCACTTCTAGTTTGCAAACTGCTCTATTTACAAAGAGGTGCATCAAATAGCAAAATACTTGGTGTTTGAAAATAAATTAAGTTATGCTTACTTTAATAAGTAGATAATTTTAGAGAATTTTTCATTTACAAAGCTATGGTATGAATCTAGGGCAGGAGTTGGACACACCTTCTCCATTAGTAATGGAAGTACACCATTTACTTGAGGTCTGAACTGTAAAAAGTGAATGGCCATCTTATATGATAGGGTGTTTTGAATCCTTGACATTTGCTGTGGACAGACTTGATCAAAAGCATGCTCAGCTCCACAATCTTAAGCAAATTAATGCAGGAACAGAAAACCAAATATCATATGCTCTCACTTATAAATGGGAGTTAAACACTGAGCACACATGGATATAAAGATGGGAACAATAGACACTGTGGACTACTAGAGTGGGGAGAGAGGGAAAAGATTGTGGGCTGAAAAACTAACTATTGGGGACTATGCTCACAACCTGGATGCAATATACCCATGTAACAAACCTGCACAGGTACCCCCTCTATCTAAAATAAAAGTTGAAATTTTAAAAATGCTCAGAAGCACATGGGTGTTCCAAAATGGTAATGCCCAAATGGCCCTGGCCAAGCCCAGAAACTATTCATGATCAACTAGTGTCAACATTTAGTGAAAGGGATGAATACCGAATTACTTTGGTTTAACACAGAGTCAAAGTGTACCCAGTGAGATGGACTGTGCAGTGGTGATCTGACAAAATCAACACTAGGCTGAAAGTTGTGGCTGTGAATCTTAGCTATCTATTACTGTATTACATCATTTCAAAGGGTGGGACCGAGTTTTATTTTTCTATGTGTATCTTGAAAGACACATGAATATAATAGGCCTTGATAATCATTGAGTAAATGATTATGAATGAATGGATGGATGGATGGATGGATGGATGGATGGATATGTTGTTGAACACTTAACCTCAATAGCTCTCCTGTAAATTATCTGACATTTACCAGTAAATTTTTTGGATTCTTGATTGTCTACTTTTTATGTTCTGTAATTTTTTTTAAAAAAATCCTTTAATATCCTTCTCTGTCTTATCAGGTTATTTCTGAGCTCTAACTACCCTACTTTGGTCTCACTCCATTATTGACCAAGCTCTAATAATAGTGATCATAAGCAAAATTATGTTGTCATCTTTAAATCCTTCCTCACATCCACTCACCAGAATGACTGTTCTATTTGTACAGTGTCTCAGTAATACATGCCTCTCTAATGCCAACTGTAATTACCCAAGTTTAGATAATAACTTTGTAAGTGACCTTGCTACCCCAACAAACTGACTCAAAGTGTCTTCTCAGCATAATGCTGGAACTCCACCCATTCTATACTCTAACCACCTGGATCTACTACTACCTTTCCACTTTTAAATCACTGAGTCTTTGTCTTTATTACAGGTGTTCTGTTTTAAATAATGCCCCAAGTCCCCACCCCCTGTTACATACATACACACACACCAAAGTTTTATTCCTTTAAGACCTTTACCAAAACTCACTCCATGACTATTTCTCTTTTTCACTCAGGCAGAATTTATTACTTTCTTGCTCTGGGCTCCAACAATAGCATTCATTACTCTATTGAAATAAGCTGAAGGACAATGTGAAATAAGGTTTTAATCCTGTTTGAATCCCTTAAACTAGCATAGTGACTATTCAGTAAGCATTTCCTGATTATCATATACCTTGACAGACACAGAACGCCATGAAATGAAGTGGTAATTTATAAAACGATTGCCTGCCATTATCACACACTTCTTCATCATCAAAGGAGTTAAGTCATGGAGGAAACAGCCTATAAACAGATGCCTTAGAGGATTAAAAAATAGTAATGAAAAAGAATTTTAAAAGGCTGTTGTCTCTATGGCATGATTTTCCTGCAGACCACCATGCACTCCTCAGCCTATGTGGAATGTCCATTTTCTTGCTCATTCTCAGAAAAGCACTGCCATCCTCCCTAGGTTATATAACTCGAGGCAAGTTTTCAGATTGATTCCCTAAACACCAGCTCCCACTAAGTTACTTGTTGGGCTGACTGGTTCTCAGTCTAGATCAGGAATGGTATAAGATATATTGGTTACATTCTATCATACCGGAAACAAGGAAGTTATCAGTGATGACCGAGGTCAAGTCTAAAGTTCTCTGGAGCCAATCTGAAGTGGTTGTCATTGATCAAAGTTGGGATTATTCAGGGAGAAAAATTGTAATGGACTGAAGAGATTAATTTTTAAAAACATGAGTTCACAATAACAGGAAAAATCCTTCAGCAGTCTACTTTAACTGATACTTAAGTACCAACTTATCATTTTGAAAACTGATAAAGAAGCAAGCCTTTATCTTGATTTTCTTATATTCACTGTACTGCAGCATAACTAGTCAATCAGAGAAGTTTTATACCTGCAGATTCTAGTGCAGAGCCTGGTTCATTGTTAAATATTTATCTTTGTGTGTGCCTGTATACATGTGTGTGCCTGTATGCATGTGTGTGCACATGCGTGCTCATTTTCATATGCATATTTTGTTCACATGAATAAATATGAAGGCCCTTTTTCAATAGTGCATCTTCACTATGGTCTCAGAAGTAAGAGACTCAGGTCATGAAGCCAATAACAAGCAAAACAGGCTAGTATTTCAGAGCAATGTAAAAATACGTTATGGTGGTTAGATACATACATTAAAGCTGACTCTTCATGCAAGAATAGAGCCAACCTTGGTTGGCAGAATCAAAGATCTGTTATCTTTGTTTTACTGACAAAACATATACAGATCTAAAAGTATATCAATACCTGAACCATTAGGGTGATTGTTAGTTCTCTATGTGATAAGACCAATATATATCCAGAAAACAGTAGATAAAATAACAAGTGGTCTAGTATTGTCTTTTTTCTTGTTGTTGACAGATTTTTTAGTAGGATCTTTTATTTGATGATATAAGAGAGATGAAAAATAGTTTAGATGCCTTAGTCAAGACTTGTGTTTGTGCTTGCTTCAGCAGCACATATACTAAAACTGAAATGATACAGAGATGATTAGCATGGCCCCTGCACAAGGATTACATGCAAATTTGTGAAGTGTTCTGTATTTCTCCAGGAGTTGGATTTTGAAAAACAATAATAAAATAGACTCCTAGCTAGCTAATAAAGAAGAGAAAAGAGAAGATTCAAATATACACAATCAGAAATGATAAGGGGATATCACCACTGATGCCACAGAAATACAAACAACCATTAGAGAATACTATAAACACCTCTATGCACATAAACTAGAAAATCTAGAAGAAACAGATAACTTCCTGGACGCATACTCCCTCCCAAGACTGAAGCAGGAAGAAACTGAATCCCTGATTAGACCAATAATGAGTTCTGAAATTGAGGCAGTAATAAGAAGCTACAAACAAAAAAACAGCCCAGGACCAGATAAATACTACTAGAGGTACAAAGAAGAGCTGGTACCATTCCTACTGAAATTATTCCAAAAAATTGAAAAGGAGGGACTCCTCCCTAACTCATTCTGTGAGGCCAAAATCATCCTGATTAAAAAAAAAACCTGGTAGAGATACAACAAAAAAAGAAAACTTTGGGCTAATATTCCTGATGAAGAGTAATGCAAAAATCCTCCACAAAATACTGGCAAGCCAAATCCAGCCACACATCAAAAGGCTTATCCACCACGATCAAAGAGACTTCATGCCCAGGATGCAAGGTTGGTTCAACATACACAAATAAATAAATGTCTTTCATCACATAAACAGGACTAAAGACAAAAACAACATGATTATCTCAATAGATGCCAAAAAAAGACTTCAATAAAATTCAACATCCCTTCATGTTAAAAACTCTCAGTAAACTAGGTATTGAAGGAACATACCTCAAAATCATAAGAGTCATATATGACAGACCCACAACCAATATCATACTGAACAGGCAAAAGCTGGAAGCATTCCCCTTGAAAACTGGCATAAGACAAGGATGCCCTCTTTCACCACTTCTATTCAAGATAGTATTGGAAGTTCTGGCCAGGAGAATCAGGCAAAAGAAAGAAGTAAAGGCATTCAAGTAGAAGGAGAGGAAGTCAAACCACCCCTGTTTGTAGATGACACGATCCTATATCTAGAAAACTCCATCATCTCACCCTAAAAGCTTCTTAAGTTGATAAGCAACTTCAGCAAACTCTCATATACAAAATCAATATTCAGAAATCACTAGCATTCAGATACACCAACAACAGTCAAGCCAAGAGCCTTATCAGGAATGAACTCCCATTCACAATTGCCACAAAAAGAATAAAATACCTAGGAATACAGCTAAGCAGGGAAGTGAAAGATCTTTACAAGGAGAACCACAAAACCACTGCTAAAAGACATCAGAGATCACACAAACAAATGGAAACACATTCCATGCTCATGGATAGGAAGAATCAATATCATGAAAATAGCCATACTGTCCAAGGGAATTTATAGATTCAATACTATTCTCATTAAACTACCACTGACATTCTTCACAGAACTCAAAAAAAAAACTATTTTTAAATTCATATAGAACCAAAAAAGAACCTGAATAGTCAAGGCAATCCAAAGCAAAAAAAAAAAAAAAAAAAAGTGCTGGAGGTATCTCACACACGCTACCTGACTTCAAACTATGCTACGGTGCTAGAGTAACCAAAGCAGCATGGTGCTGGTACAAAGACACAAAGATCAATGGAACAAAATAGAGAACCCAGAAATAAGTCCACACACTTACAACCATCTGATCTTCGACAAACCTGACCAAAGCAAGCAATAGGAAAAGGATTCCCTATTTAATAAATGGTGCTGAGATAACTGGTTAGCCATATGCAGAAGATTGAAACTGGACCCCTTCCTTACACCATACACAAAAATCAATTCAGGATGGATGAAAGACATAAATGTAAAACCCCAAACAAAAAATCCTAGAAGAAAACCTAGGCAATAACATTCAGGACATAGGCACATCAAAGATTTCATGATGAAGATGCCAAAAGCAATTGCAACGAAAGCAAAAATTGAAAAATGGGAGCTAATTAAACTAAAGAGCTTCTGTACAGCAAAGGAAACTATCATCAGAGTGAATGGACAGCCTGGAGAATGGAAGAACATTTTGCAATCTACCCATCGGACAAAGGTCTAATATCCAGTGTCTACAAGGAATGTAGACAATTTTACAATTAAAAAAAAAACTCCATTAAAAAGTGGACAAAGGACATGAACGGACACTTCTCAAAAGAAGACATAAATGCAGCCAACAAACATGAAAAAAAGCTCAACATCACTGATCATTAGAGAAATGCAAATAAACGTCAGAATGGCTATTATCAAAAAGCCAAAAAACAACAGATGCTGGTGAGGTTGTGAAGAAAAAGGAACACTTTTGTTGGTGGGAGTGTAAATTAGTTCAGCCACTGTGGAAGACAGTGTGGTGATTCCTCAAAGACCTAGTGGCAGAAATACCATTCCATCCAGCAATCTCATTACTGGTTACATAAATAAAGGAATATAAATCATTCTATTATAAAGATACATGTGCACGTATGTTAATTGCAGCACTTTTCACAACAGCAAAGTCATGGAATCAACCCAAATGCCCACCAATGATAGATTGGATAAAGAAAATATAGTACATATATACCATGGAATACTACGCAGCCATAAAAAAGAACAAGATCATGTCCTTTGCAGGTACATAGATGGAGCTGGAAGCCATTATCCTTGGCAAACTAATGCAGGAACAGAAAACTAAACACCACATATTCTCACTTATTAGTGGGAGCTGTACAATGAAAACACATGGACACAGGGAGGAGAACAACCCACACTGGAGCCTGTTGGAGGGTGAGAGGAGGGAGAACATCAGTAAGAATAGCTAGTGGATGCTGTGCTTAATCTGTAGGTGATGGAATGATCTGTGCAGCTAATCACCATGGCACACGTTTAACTAGGTAACAAACTTGCATATCATGCACATGTATCCCTGAACTTAAAAGTTCAAAATCCAAAAAGGAAATAAAAATTATATATGCATTTTATACATGATTTTATATAAATATGTAGTAATAGATTAATTGTGGATGACTATATATTATCTGAAACTATATTAAAATACATTTCCATAATTTGATCCAAAAAGTTTTTATTTTGAAAAGTTTCAAACATATACAAAAGTCAAGAGATTGGTATAATGATTACCATGTGTTCAACATCCAGTTTAAACAATTATGAGCTCAGACAGCCTTGTTTCATGTACTTTCCAACCTCATATTATTTTGAACCAAATCTCAGACATTATCATAAGACTCTCATCATATGTATGTAAATAATATTTCTTTGTTTAAACAAAATCAAAATACTATCATATCTAAAAACATTAAAATTATGTCTTAATTTCATAAAATCATTATTAGTTAAATTACCTTGATTGTCCTCAAAATATTTTTCTTTATATGTTGTTCAAATACAGATCCAAATAAGATCTATAAACTGATCAAGGACCTAAAGCATATATTAGTGTGAATGTGTCATAGAGTGTAAGAAGTGAAGTTTTCAGAAGCAAGGTAGGAAATGAAAGCACATTCCTTCCATGAAGCCCATAAGCCGGGTGAAAGAGTTTGAGCATTATACGGAGAGCAGTGAGAATCCACTGAAATATTTTAAAGATTGAGACATGAGCATATTTAAGAGGCAAATAAATTGAATGAATATTAAGGGAGCTAGAAAAAAGGTCACATGTTGAATTGTGGGTTTCATAGCTTTCGAACTGTTTTATGTATTGACTATTTTTCTGTGAGAACTAAATTTGGAGGTCTTTAAATATTATGAGAAAAGATACCTTAAATCTCGACAACTATAAGAAGTATGGGACCACAAGGAAAAAAAAAAAAAAAGAAAAAACAGTAACAAAAATGTGACTATGACTAAGTAGAGCTGGTTCCAGCTCAAAGAAATGTGAAAAAGGGGTTTTGCAGAATTCCTTCTACACTGCCAGGCCAGTTTATCTGGGAAGAAAAGAGGCAAAAAGAAGAAATAAATGACATGGACTTAGGTGGATCTTCCTTTTGTTTATTAAAAAATGTATGTAATGAAAACTATGTCAAAAAACTATTGCCATAAATTAAAGCCATGACTATATCAAAATCAGAGAATCTAGAAAGTAAACATGGATTAAATTCAAGGAAGAAGAATGAAGATATTTTACAATAATAAAAGTACATTTGATTTGAAAGCCTAGTTATTAAGACAGTACTACACATACTGTATAATCAACAATAAAGATTCGTTATCCAAAATTTATACAGCAAAAATGGAAGAGAATGAAATAGAATGAAATTGATTTATCAGAGGAGTGGGTGATTTTGACTGATATATCTTACCCTATGGTATATCAAAGAGGGCAAAAATAGTAATAACTTATAGTCTCTCTCTATATTAATAATAATGTAGGCCAGGCGCAGTGGCTCTTGTCTATAAACCCAGCAATTTGGGAGGCCAAGCCGGGCGGATCACGACGTCGGGAGATGGAGACCATTCTGGCTAACACGGTGAAACCCCGTATCTACTAAAAATACAAAAAGATTAGCCAGGCATGGTGGTGGGAGTCTGTAGTCCCGGCTACTCGGGAGGCTGAGGCAGGAGAATGGCGTGAACCTGGAAGGCGGAGCTTGCAGTGAGCCGAGATCGCGCCACTGCACTCCAGCCTGGGCAACAGAGAGAGACTCAGTTTCAAAAGAATAAATAAATAAATAAAAATAATAATGTTAAGACATTTTATATGTATATGAATATACTAAATTCTACATCCTAAAAATAGAATACAAACTTTCTTTTCAAATTCTCTTGGGAATACATTCAAAATTTGTTCTATATTAAGTCTCAATATAACTTCAGTGAATTCCACACTTACACATAATATATACCTTGCTTTTTGGTAACAATATCAAAGTAGAAGTTAAATTTTAAAAATAGAATCCCCCTCAAAAGGCATCTTTAAGTTGAAAACCTTTAAACTGGGGAAAAGCAAAAAAAATGAAGAATATCTAATAGTTGGAAAACATGAAAAACCACAATATGAAATATGGAAATAAAATATAAACTATGAAATGATTCACTATAAGAAAGTTTGTTGTCTTAAATGCTAAACATTGAAATAGGAAAATATAAATTAACTATTAAATTAAAAAAGCAAAATAAATACCTCTAATGAGACAGGAGGAAAAGTTAACCAAGATAAAAGCAGAAATTAATGACATTTAGAAGGTACGAACAGAGTAAACCTAATACAAATCAAGCATATGGTTATGTGAAAGAACTGATAACATAAACTACTTAATAAACTAATTAGGACACAAAAAGAGAAATAAAAAAGTAATATTAATGAAATAATGAGAAAATTCAATTAACTCAGTTCTCAACTTTATGTACATAAATTTGAAAATTCAGAACAAATATCTTTTCTTCAAAAAGGATGCTACATTCAAACAGACCAACTGTAGTAGAATAAATTGAGAAAATTGTAAAGTGCCATGCCTACATCACTTCAAACTTAACCACCTACCAAATATTCGTGGAATAGATACTTCTACTATTCTTCAAATTGTTATTCTATTATTCGCTCCCTATTGGTAACTATTGTAAATCAGAATAATATACTTAAACCTCTATTTCTTGTCCTATTCATATAGACAGTATTTACTGATTTCTAACTTTACCTTTTAATGATATTAGTAATCCTACTCTCTTTCACTACTTTTCACCTTCAACTTCAAAATATTGGTTATCTATAATTTTAATTTTTGATTAATATGGGGATCATATGCATTCATTTGTAGCCTTGTAGTCACAAATCCTCCAATTTCAACAGGTTGAATATAAAAGGCAAAAAGCAATACATGATATTCATATTACTGTGACTAGGTAAAGCCACATGATCATATTTCCTTTCTAGCAGTTTGCCTTGAGCCTCCATCCAGTCCTAGCCCATGATCACATATTTTATAGCCTTTCTTTTATTTATTTTCTTGTATTTGTTACCTCTCTGCCAAGTTCTTCTGATATCTAAACTTATTAAACTGCTTAGGTCCCCTTTAAGGAAGAGCCTGCCTCAGCAGCTGGCAGTGCTGCAATAAACTACCTTTCTTCATCAAACAGCCTTTTCTGATTGCCTCCCATTGACCAAAGGCACACTCTTCAGGGGTGGCCCTCATCTGATGTCTGATCCAGGGAGGGGTACAATGGCTCTCTCACATTTGGCCTAATGGGAACACCGCAGACAGACCCCATCAACTCCAGAACTTCCTCTGGGTCAGCTTAAGATGTTGATGTTGCATCACAGTACCACTTCTCTCTCTGCCTGATGCTACTTCCCCACACCCCTTTTTAAAAGGTGTTGATGTCTACAGAGTTTCTAATAAACATTCTACAATCTAATTTCCATCTCAGTGTCTGTGTCCTGAAGAACCCACTCTGCAACAATGCGGTTTTAGTCTAACTAGCTCCTTGGTCAGTAACCTGGAAATATGCCATTAAACATTACGCCTAAACAGCCTGAAACCACTAGCACCGAAGAAAAATCTGTCCCACTTGTAGTAAGCTGTCTTCCCTGGAAACCAGTCATAGTCAACCTAGCAATGCTCCTTTCAGTTTTTTTTTTTTTTTTTTTTTTCTATTAGAGAGCCTTGTCTTTTCACGGCAGCCATATCCAGCTGCAAACTGAGACAAAAGGCAAAAGGCGAGTTTGGCTTAATATGAGACTGAGATGTAGTTTCCTCCTTTTTCCCTACCCCAATTCCTCTTTCAATAAGTCCCCTCTTCTCTCAACACCATATCTGACAAGCTCTAGCCACAGACTATCAACCTGGGTTTTCCTTTTACTTCACTTTTCCTTATTTATATCTTTTTATAAGTGTAAGGGTCATATACAAAGAAGCTTCATCTCCAAGCAGACAGACCATCAGCTCTGGATTGTGAGTTTTCCACTCGGGCTATCTGTCTATCCATCATCTTACATAAACTGTTGGAACCGCGTTCTATGAGATCACTAGTACTGATGACTCAGTTGTTCCTCAGCACACTTACTGCTAAACTACATGGTTTATCCACAATTTCCCTGTGATAACATCTCATCTAGAGCTAGATCCACAATTTCCTGGATCTCCCATCTTCTTTCTTGATTTATTCTCCCAGTTTTAGAGAAGACTTCCTCAAGTGGTCTCTTTGCCCTTCTATTATTAGAGTGTTCTTTCTCTGATCTGTTTTTTCACTTGACTTTCTTCCGCCAAAGTTTTATCTTGTAGAAATCTATTGAAGGTATTCATCTGCAGATAGATGCTTTCCTATTCTCTTTGAACTCGCTAATGTATATCCTATAAAGTCCCTTTACTAATGCACTGTTTGAGGAGAAAGGTATGCACATGAGTGCTTTCTGTGAGCCTCAACAAGAAGTATTCTAAGTTTCAGTTGAGAGTAAGACTTGGATTCTAGGAAGGAAGAGAAGCTTTCTTTTAACTGCAGTTCTACTGAGCTGTGGAAATTTTTACTTTGAAAGCATACTCCTTTGTTTTTTAGTAAAAGAAAACTAATTTGATAAATGGACAAATACTAAACAAGCAACTACTACATTCCAGACACTATTCTGGATGGTTTTTAAAGGATACAAGAGATGGAGAAAAATCCAAAACCTGTTATGCAATTTGAAAAGGAAATTGCCATTGCGACAGAACAGTAATTTCTGGATTTGTTACTATACACTAGATCTGTGGAAGCCTAGAGGTTTTTGGTCTGTTTCAAAAGTAAAATAAAAACAATCTTTACAATGTCAGCAGCTGAAATTTCTTATATTCATGTAATGTGGGCTTTGAATAATTTTTTATCATTATATAAAATCTGAATCAGCTGCTTAAAGTGAGCTCATTTTGCCTCATAAAACATTTTTTCCATTGTCCCATGTGTTTTAGAATGATTCCAGCTATAAAATTATAATAATCATAATCAAACAAAATGGAAAAGTTTCCAGGCTACTTTGGATATTTAATGGGAAAATAGCCAGTTGATTTATCTCATATGGCTTCTTAAACCCAGTGCATTTTAAAATATAATTTTTTTTCTCATTTTATATACATTTCAAGTATATTTATCTCAGATAGATAATGCTTTAACTTTAACAATACACTAATTATCAAGAAACCTACACTCAATTTGGGGTAACTTGGTATATTTGTATTAACTTTTCAAGTATGATAATAAAACGTTGGATCTGGAAGAGGTGGTGAAACAAATAAAGGCACTTAACACTTTGTGAATGCTCACTGTTTACCAAACATCATGAACCTGGATTCTAAAACTCTGGTTTTCTTGTTATAAAATCAGAATATGAATATCTCATCTCATAAAGTGTGAATGAGGACTGAGTGTGCCTAACTCACAGTCAGTAATCAGTCAGGGATATTATTTCCCTCTATATTTACATCTTTATGGATTAATTTAAACGAGTCTGGTCATATTCCTCTGAGTAGAAAACACTATTTCAAGAAGACAACTATTTTTCAAGGTTGCC
Source organism: Mandrillus leucophaeus (assembly GCF_000951045.1). NCBI lineage: Eukaryota > Metazoa > Chordata > Mammalia > Primates > Cercopithecidae > Mandrillus > Mandrillus leucophaeus. The sequence continues at coordinate 919,095 of NW_012105298.1, forward strand.
AAAAGAGTTGCTGATCAATATTTGTCTATCAAAGGAGAACCTCAATAATATGAGAAAGGGACTTGTCTTGGGGTCTGCAGAATTAGCTCTACAAAGACACATGGTATAACTAAAAGGAAACTGAGCTGTGCGCTCAATCGGGGTGAAAACCAATCTTGTACTTTTGTAATCAGTTACACTGCAAATATGTCCCCTTGCATATAAAAACAAAACAAAACAAACAAACAAAAATAACTGACTTTGGTTATGAACTTACCCCGTATACCCTTCTGTAACTGCGAGAAAGGCAAATTATGAAATTCATTTCCAGTATGCAGCATCATTTTCAGCTTTGGTGAGATATATGCCATAAGGTATTAACCATTGCTGGTTCTCTGTAATGCATAAGATCTTAAAAGTAACTAAACAAGGTTGCTGATTCAGGGGATACTATTGTTAATTTCCGAAACATACTTCCAGCAATTGAGACAAACTGTCATCTCTAAGCTGAAATTCAGCTTATTTGCAATCTATTTCTTCATTCTATTTTTCAAGTTATATTTATTGAGGATGTACAGTATGGCAGACACTGTGGTATATATTGCAGTAAAAAGACCCCAAACACTTCCCCACTAAATGGAAACAAAAAATCCACAAGGGATTAATCATCAGAATATAAGGAGCTCAAATGACTCTATAGGAAAAAAAAATCTAATAATCTTTGGCCGTGGTGCATGTCTGTAATTCTAGCACTTTGGAAGGCCAAGGCTGGTGGATCACTTGAGGTCAGGAGTTCAAGAGCAGCCTGGCAACATGCAAAACCCCATCTCTACTAAAAATACAAAAATTAGCTGGGCATGGTAGTATGCGCCTGTAGTCCCAACTACTCGGGAGGCTGAGGCAGGAGAATCACTTGAACCTGGAAGGCAGTAGTTACAGTGAGCCAAAATTGCACCACTGCACTCCAGCTTGGGCAAGAGAGTGAGACTGCCTCAAAAAAACAAAAACGAAAACAAAAAACAAACAAAAAAAAACAACAAAAAACCCTAATAACCTGATTTAAAAAGGGGCAAAAGATCTGAACAGACATTTCTCAAAAGAAGACATACAAATGGCAAACAGGAATATGAAAAGGTGCTCCACATCACTGATCTTCAGAGAAATGCAAATCAAAACTACAATAAGATATTGTCTCAATCCAGTCAAAATGACTTTTACCCAAAAGCTAGGCAATAACAAATCCTGGTGGGGATGTAGCAAAAAGAGAACCCTCGTACACTGTTGGTGGGAATATAAATTAGAACAACCACTATGAAGAAGAGTTTGGAGGTTCCTCAAAAAACTGAAAATAGACCCACCATATGATCCAGCAATCCCACTACTAGGTATATATACCCAAAAAGAAAGGAAATTGGTATAGGGAAGAGGTATCAGTATTCTCTTGTTTACTGCAGCATCATTCACAATAGCTAAGATTTGGAAGCAGCTGAAGTGTCCATAAACAGATGAATTAATAAAGAAAATGTGTGGGCCGGGCGCGGTGGCTCAAGCCTGTAATCCCAGCACTTTGGGAGGCCGAGGTGGGTGGATCACGAGGTCAGGAGATCGAGACCATCCTGGCTAACATGGTGAAACCTCGTCTCTACTAAAAATACAAAAAACTAGCCGGGCGAGGTGGCAGGCGCCTGTAGTCCCAGCTACTCGGAGGCTGAGGCGGGAGAATGGCGTGAACCCGGGAGGCAGAAGCTTGCAGTGAGCCGAGATCGCGCCACTGCACTCCAGCCTGGGAGACACAGCGAGACTCCAAAAAAAAAAAAAAAAGAAAAAAAGAAAATGTGGTACATACACACAATGAAGTACAATTTAGCCACAGAGAAAAATGAGATCGTTTTTGCAACAACATAGATGGAACTTGAGGTCACTATGTTAAGTGACATAAGCCAGGCACAGAAAGACAAACGTTGCATGTCCTCACTTACTTGTGGAACTAAATATTAAAACAATTGAACTCATGGAGATATAAAATAGAAGGATAGTTACCAGAGGCAGGGAAAGAGCAGTGGTGGTAGGAAGTGGGGATGATTAATGGGTACAGAAAATAATTAGAATGAATAAGAGCTAGTATTTGGTAACACAACAGGATGACTACAGTCAACAATAATTTATTGTACATTTAAAAATAAGTAACAGTATAATTGGATTGTTTGTAATACAACAAAATGATAAATGCTTGAGTGGATGGATATCCCATTTACCCTGATGTGATTATTGGACATCATATGTCTGTATCAAAATATCTCATGTATCATACATACATGTGGCACATGATATATACATATGGTACATGAGATATACATATAGGTTGGTGATGGTGGTTTGTTTTGTTTTAATTTTATATATGTACATGGTGGTGGTGGTTTGTTTTAATTTTTGTGGATACATATATATACTATATATGTAACATATGTGTATATATTTTTTGATATCTACTATATGTGTGTGTATATATATGTGTGTGTGTGCTTACATATACATATACTATGTATCCACAAACATTAACACAAAACAAACTACCACCACCACCAAAAAAGCAAAATACAAACCCTGTTCTCAGTGGGCTTATCTTTTAGAGAGGCAGACAGAGAATAAGTGAAATCAATAAGCGTAAAATAAGGTATGTTAGAAAGTGTAAGTTCTATGGAGAATATTAAAGTAAAAATACTATATATTAGTGAATATTAAAGTAAAAAAGTTAAAAAAATTTACTTTAATATTCTCCATAGAACTTACACATTCCAACACACCTTATTTTATGGAGGTCTGTTAGGAGGTCTGTTTTATGGTGGGATGTTAGGAGGTATGTTTTATGGAGGAATGGGGAAAAATAAGGTGTGTGGTAATGGGGCTTTTGCTGTTTAAATCTGATTAATCAGAGATCTCCACTAGAAGATGACATTTTGGCAAAGCCCTGAAGGAAAGAAGGAAGCCGTTGGGAAATGAGAGGGGAAAGTATACCAAGTAGAGGGATTGGCAATTGCAAAGGCCCTATGAGAGAAGGGAGCTTAATATGCTTCAGGAAATCAAGGAAGCTACTGACTGGCTTAAACAGAATGAGTAAAAGAAAAGTAGGTGGTGAGGTCCAGAATGTGTATGTATATGTGTGTGTGTGTGTGTGTGCGCGCATTGCATGTGTAGCTCTATAGGCTATGTAGGTGCTTTTTGCCCTCATCCTCAGCTTGTGTATATTTATGTAGAGATAGATTTGTTGATATTTTCTTAGAACTCTTTTGACTAGTAATAACCTATTTTGTTGAATATTGGTTTTTTTAAAAGTGGCATATAATTAAAAGCATCTGAAGATGAGTAGTTTTATTAATCAATCTTACCCAGGGGCAAATTCTTTCTAAAGAAAGCATGTGTGCAGCATGCATAACTTTCTAATATTATACTCTAGTACTCACTCTCAAGTTTCATATCCCATTCGTTCGTTTGTTGTTTTCAGCATTGGACTAACTGGTGAACACAGTGAGATTTATGTAAGTGTCCTGGAGACATTAACTTGAATAGAGGTTCAAGTTCTCTATTTTTCTTTAAGCATTTAAAGTGGAAACCACATTTCTAGTTTTCCAGTAAATTGGTGCAATGTCTGAATCTTGATTAAATAATCCTGGTTTCTTAGTGTGGTCTAGAGTGACCATAAAATTTATCATCCAAATGAGACACTTCGGAAGAGGACAAATGCTAAGCCGGATAGGCAACAATCAGAACTGTCCCAGACAACCAGATAAATGGGCCCCAGAGATAGACTGGGCAAGAGTTCTGGTGGTAAGCAGACCAAGAATTGAATCATAGCCTTACCTCTTACTCCCTTTATGGACTTAAACATATTATACAGCCTGTTTTAGATTCATAATGTGGGGTTATAAAACCTAACTCACTGTTGTTTACAAGGATTTATTCAGATGAAAAAACATACATGTCTAGTACAGAGCCATTTCAAAAATGGGATCTAAGCAAAGATAGGAACATAGGAAGAATTATGTTCAATTATTGTAAAAGTTATTGACAGGGGATTGCTATAATACTTTCCTGGGTGAAGTTACTCTAAGGCCCTAGCAGCATAGAACTATCATTCCTCAGTGAGTATCAAAGAGACTAACAGGAGTTCTGAGCATCCTGTGGCAAAAATAACAGTGCAATCATTTAACTCAAATCATACCAATTGAAGCGATGGAATCATCAAATATAGTATCCATTATACTTACTATTAGAACAGTAAACCTTATAGCAGAGAGATAATTTCTAAGTTTTTAGGTATCAGACTGATTGATTTAAAATGCTAAGTTTGATAACAAAAGTTTCTTTGGAGGAAGAGATTTATATTCTTACCCTCCTCTTACAATTATGGTCCAGTGCTGTGCCTACTTGTAGAAACACATTTGGCAGCAAATTGTCTTATACTTAAGATTTCTATGCGTAATCACAGGGACTGGAATCCTTATGAGGCATTTTAGGCCTTTGGATTTAATAATATGTTCAATTTTCATGTCAAATAAAAATGTGAGGATTCTGGCAAAAGATTCTAAGATCTTTACGCAAAGGCCTGTTGAAATATTCTCATTTTCTCAGATTCAAGATATTTGGACTTTTTTTCTACTCTTTTAAACTATCCTAATCCAACTGACCTGCTCTTTTCTTTCCCAGGCTTTATCTACAGAATCTGATAGTCTGTTCCTTTTCAACAATTGGCTCAATACATTACCGACTTTGCTCCAAATCTAACTCAATAACTATCTTTATTTCCTCATCTTTCTCTCAAACATCCATTTCTCTTAAGTTTTTTCATAGAACACGTTGTATGAAATGGTCATAATTTTTGATAGTCACCTTAAATTTAGTCAATTTCCATAGTCTGTAAAGTACACCAAATGACCTATTTATGTATTCTGTTGCTTATTTTTGACATTTTAAACTTTTCAAGATGAAATAAATTCAAATGCTGTGTTTATCCTGTGGAAAGCATTTGCCTCTATCTCTAAATTTAATGGCTGCCAAAACTTGGAGGTTGAAGTAAATTTCTGTGTTTCAGCAAATTTCCCTATTTGTCTCATAATCAGGATTGAATTTAGTTATAAGTATTTTATTTTCACTGTTTGTGTGTAGAAATAAGCAATCTAATATTGTGGTTCCATACAAGTTATTAACTATAGCATAAATATTAACTATATTAACTGTATTATTAACAGTTATGGCATTTATATCATGCTATCTGTACAGCCAGGCATTGGTCTAAATAAATTTCAGAATGTTAAAGATTAACATAGTCTGTAACCTGAAGGGATTTATAAAAGAGTTTTGGTGACAACATATGCAATCCTTATGTGAACCCAAGAAATGAGTGAATATGATTAATTAATAAGCTTTTTATAAAAATAACACAAAGGGAGGGAGGTCTTGAGAAGATAACACTGTGAGAGATTAATTCAACAAATGTTTACTCAATGAATGAGCACCATGTGGTGTTATGCTTAAAGGGATGATAAATAGACTATAATTTTCCATCCAGAAGAACAAACTCCAAAGGATTTGGTGAGAAAATCTTCTCAGATAGGTAGATGGAACCACCATGTATTCCCTGTATCACTTTTGTTAAGATATTATACTATTATTAAAACTATGTTATATATACACAATACACATATATACTCATAACTCAATGCATTGAATATAAATTCAAATAATGTATTAATTTTATCAAAATGCTTAAGACATCCTTTTTATGATTATAAAACATGAGAATTAAATATTTTCCTCTTTTGAAATTTATACACTTGAACATTTTAATAAGATGCATGATGATTTATTCCATGTGTAGTAATATGAATATACTATAAAGTTTTAGATTTTTCTTACATTAGTAGCTCACCACATGTGAAAAATGTTTAGCATGGTCAGGGAAAAAGGTATCAGAATCATTGGACAAAAGATTATCTTCAGCAAACTAATTCCAGCCTTGTAGTGAAAAGTAACCCTCTGGCACCATCTATTGACTGCATTGCTTTACTTCCTAATCAAACCACATGCAGATTAGTACTGAATGAATAAAACATAAACTTTTCTTCCTCATTTTTTGTTGATGATAGGGAGCCTGAGCCATGCATGCTGACAGCAGTTGATGAATTAAGATATATTGGCAAATTTATGCGGCACCCTTAGAATCTGATGTTTTCTAATTACTAATTAATCACTAATGAAAACTTGCTTTAATGTGTCTGCAGGAGTCTACCTCCACAGGTGATATACTGGAATGTTTAATCAGAGACCAAAATGATCTTTGCCAGAATTAATTGGCAATGTCGTGTGTGTGTGTGTGCGCGCGCGCGTGTATGCACATGCTTAAGCATTTAAACTCTGCTGGAGAGTCCCTGACACAATATTCTGTGGTACTAACTTTAAACCTGGACATTGAAAAGACAGCTATGCAAAGAGCACCCATTAGCTACCACTGTATAGGGAAATACTTTGACACGGACCATTTAATGTAATCCTTCCCCAAATTACAGATGAGGAAATTAGGTACAAAACGGTTAAGAACCTTGCAGTAACTCACATCTTCCAGGATTTTCATTCAAATGTCACTTTTTCAGTAAGCTCTTTCATAGCTGTCTTTCCTAAAATTCTGAACATCTCTCCAGCACTCCTTATCCTTCTTTCCTGTTTAGTAATGATCACTATAATATACTGTGACTTTTGCTTACATATCATGTTTCTTGCGTATCTCCCTCCATGGAATGAAAGCTTCATGACACCAGGAGTTTTATCAGTTTTCTTCAAGAGAAAGGTGAGTACTAGAGATAATAAATTGAGTCTACAAAGACCTATCATTCTCCCACACTAGAAGCCTCTTTTGTGAGCTACAAAACTGCATATTCTGGGTTATATTTCATTATAGGTTAACTTAATAAAATCTCTTTATGAATTTCAACATTATATTGTGCAAAGAACACAAGGTGTGAATTCATGTAGACAGATTTGAATATCACCTCCTCCAATTTCTATCCTCAGGCATGTTTATTCAGTCCTTACAAATACACATCACCCTCTTACTTCTCTGACCTTTTGTCTTACTCTTCTTTTCCATATTCACCCGCACATCCATAGTCCACTCCAGCTCCCCTCATTTCTGTTCCACAAACATGCCAGACATGCTTATACCTCAAGACCATCATGCTGTTTCATCTGCCTGAAATACATCCCCGTCCAATATCCCACTGCACAACTTTCTAATCCTTTTCAAGGCTTTGTTTAATGTAACTTTCTCGTTATCTTCTCTGTTCACCTTCAGATCTTAAAGACCTATAGGCTTGGAGAACAAGGTTGGCAGTATGAGCTTGAATCTCCCCACTGATCCTTCTCCCAAAAAACTATAAAACCAACAAGGGGAACAAACAAAACCACAGATGATTCACACGTCCAGGAGCACTAGGAAGTATTTTCATTGCCTGTGGGTGTGGAGAAAAAAGGAGAGGAACTTTAAGAAATAAAAAAAGAATAGGATTCTAGATGAATTAGATAAAACACAAACAAAATCATCATCAAAGTGAGAAAGTTCAATACGAATACCAAAAAGCTGAACACAGGTCAGAACTTGGTGGTTCCTAACACTGGGTTTAGCAAAAGTGAGTGGTGCCAGAAGTGGCAATGACAGGGAGTTATTGACAGTAGATGGAAGGGAGAAGTCAGATGTATAAAGTTGGAAAGGAAAAAAACAACAAAAACAACCAAAAGAGAATAAAACACTCCAATCCCTCCACCACAACACTGCAATCAAAACATCATTCATAAAAGAAATTACACAGATTTAGGCTGAATTGAAAGAAGTGGGTACTCTCAAACTATGAAGAGTATAGCCATAGAAAAAAATCAGACCACATCCACACACAATTATTTTGAAAAATCACTAAAATTGAATTGACGCATTTCAGCTGATGAAAATTCTTCCCATAAAACCGACACATTATATTGTGCAAAGAACACAAGGTGTGAATTCATGTAGACAGATTTGAATATCACCTTCTCCAATTTCTATCCTCAGGCATGTTTATTCAGTCCTTACAAATACACATCACCCTCTTACTTCTCTGACCTTTTGTCTTACTCTTCTTTTCCATATTCACCCGCACATCCATAGTCCACTCCAGCTCCCCTCATTTCTGTTCCACAAACATGCCAGACATGCTTATACCTCAAGACCATCATGCTGTTTCATCTGCCTGAAATACATCCCCGTCCAATATCCCACTGCACAACTTTCTAATCCTTTTCAAGGCTTTGTTTAATGTAACTTTCTCATTATCTTCTCTGTTCACCTTCAGATCTTAAAGACCTATAGGCTTGGAGAACAAGGTTGGCAGTATGAGCTTGAATCTCCCCACTGATCCTTCTCCCAAAAAACTATAAAACCAACAAGGGGAACAAACAAAACCACAGATGATTCACACGTCCAGGAGCACTAGGAAGTATTTTCATTGCCTGTGGGTGTGGAGAAAAAAGGAGAGGAACTTTAAGAAATAAAAAAAGAATAGGATTCTAGATGAATTAGATAAAACACAAACAAAATCATCATCAAAGTGAGAAAGTTCAATACGAATACCAAAAAGCTGAACACAGGTCAGAACTTGGTGGTTCCTAACACTGGGTTTAGCAAAAGTGAGTGGTGCCAGAAGTGGCAATGACAGGGAGTTATTGACAGTAGATGGAAGGGAGAAGTCAGATGTATAAAGTTGGAAAGGAAAAAAACAACAAAAACAACCAAAAGAGAATAAAACACTCCAATCCCTCCACCACAACACTGCAATCAAAACATCATTCATAAAAGAAATTACACAGATTTGGGCTGAATTGAAAGAAGTGGGTACTCTCAAACTATGAAGAGTATAGCCATAGAAAAAAATCAGACCACATCCACACACAATTATTTTGAAAAATCACTAAAATTGAATTGACGCATTTCAGCTGATGAAAATTCTTCCCATAAAACCGACCAAAGAACTCAAAAGACCTATAATACAATACACCAAACTAAAGTAAATATCCTCAGATGAACATTTGGAAAGTTTTTCAAAGTATGCTGAATTAAAAAGATAAACACTGAAAGCAGCAAAGGACAACAACAGGAAGAAATAAAATGAGAATCAATTGAACCCAAGAAAGAAATTAAAAAATTAAATATCAGAATTGAAAAGCTACAAAATGACCAAGAATATGAATTCAAATGACAATTTCATAAAGGGTATTGAATAAAGAGAAAAACAACCAAGTAATGTAAAATACTTTTTTATTAAAAAAAAAATAAAAAGGATCAGAGAGAAGGTGCTTCAAACGTAAGCTAAGTAAATGATGTCCAAGATTTGCATATCTGGAGGCTTTCACTAAGAAAACCAAAACCGTGAAAGAGAACTAATATTGAAAACTAGAGGTCAAGGAAACTTTCCAGAAAACAAAAAGAAGACCTGAATCTGCATCTTGAAACGGTGTATTAAGGAAAATTGAACTGGTGTGAGCAATTCCAAACCATACTCAAGTAAAACTATTAGACTTAAAAAACCATAAAGTATCCTCAGGGCCTCCAGGAAATGAAATGACAAGGTACAAAAGCATGAGAATAGACAGGCAATGAGACCTCTCAAAAATAAAAAAGCAAACCAACAGGAAGTGGAATTTTCAAGAAACTTAGAAATTCTGACATCAGCCAAGTCCTTGAAGTGTGAAAGGAATAGAAAAAAGTTTTGAATGTGCAAAACACACACGTATGTGCCCTTTCAAAGGATTCTGCTACAGGATGAGCTTCATCCAACCAAGTCTGACCAAAGGACTTGAGGGTATTTCATATTTTTACTAGTTAGACCTAAGACAAAGAACTGAGCCTACAAAGTCTTAATCTTGGGTAGAAGAAAAATATGTAAGCATAATATATTCTCACAAAAATAAACTTAAAAAAGAAAACATGGAAAAGGAGAAAGGAAAGTAGAATCATTTCATTAACTATTGTCCATGTCTTAGATAGGATTTGAAAGATACCAATTAAAATTGACAGAAGAGATTGTAAAAGTTTTAAAATGGAGGAAACAAAACCAGAAAAATTAAGACTATATAAAATATTAAAACAAAAAATAATCACTAGAGCTAGAATAGAAATCTTTATAAATATAGTATAGAGTTTAAACAAGTTAAAATGTAGTATAAACAAGTTAAATGATGTAAACAACAACAAACACACAACACAGTGGGGGGGAACACAGTAAAAATAAGATAACATAATATACTCAGTAATTACAACATAAGATACCATGACAATTCAGACCCAACGTATTAGTCACATCCTAAATGTTATTATGGATGTATTCATTTAATAATAATAAAAAAAATTCAATTTGGCTTATAAAGCAAAACTGAATTCTATGCTATACACAAAAGATAAACTTGGCCAGGCACAGTGGTTCACGCCTGTAATGCCAGCATTTTGGGAGTCTGAGGGAGGTGGATCACTTGAGGCCAGGAGCTCGAGACCAGTCTGGCCATCATGGGGAAACTCTGTCTCTAGTAAAAATACAAAAATTAGCTGGTTGTGGTGGTGCATACCTGTAATCCCAGCTACTCAGGAGACTGAGGCACAAGAACCTGTGAGGTGGAGGTTGCAGTGAGCCGAGATTGCACCACTGCACTCCAGTCTGGGCAAGAGAGCAAGACTCTGTCTAAAAAAAAAAAAAAGACAAACTTGAAACACAATGATTCAAAAAGCTAAACATAAAGGAATGAGCAAAGGTTTAATAGACAAGATAATATATAAGAAAGCAGAGATGCAATCCTGTTGCAGATAGTGTAGAATTTAAGCCAGAAACATGAAATGAGTAATATTGCTACGTTTTCCCTGCTATCACTCCAGCAATCACATCTTCCTTACACTGTTCTACCTTTTCTTTTTTTCTAAAGAATGTATCAAGTTCTAATATATAATTTTAGTTACTCATTTCTTACGTCTAGTAATAAGTGAGAAGTTTCTTATTAGAATGTCAGTCCATGAGGATAGGAAGTTTATCCATTTTAAAATTAGTAATATCAAATTTCTAGAATAAAGACTAGCTCATACAAGATGTTCAATATTTGTTAAGTGAATGAATAGTAAATTTAACCTGTTTTCTTACCTGTGAAATGGGAATAATAATGTCCCTTTTTTAGGCTAAAGAGTCTAGCCTAAAAGTATGTTTTAAAACTTTTCCCCCCTTTTCCCCTTTTTCCCTAGTCTCAAAATGTTACCCTTAAACATATTGTGGAAACCTTCTCTTCTCCTCCTTAGTCTTAAGCTATAGCCTTGAAATAGACTTTATTTGAAACACCACATCCCTCTCTTTCTCACCATACACTCACTTACACCATGCACATTTATCTAACTGTATACTTTTTCATTATAAGCTTATTTAGAAGTCCCAGGTGCTAGCCTTAAAACAGACCACACCTAGAGACCCATCTGTAAGTTTCCAGAGATTACCTCAAGGCAGTTATGAGCAATCTGGCTATTGCTGAGATGATGCCAGCCTGCACTTCAGGAGGACCATGGCTAGAAACAGTCATTGGAACAAGATATACAGACCTTGTACTCAGTACCCTTCCCGCATGCCTCCCATTCCAAGTTCCTCTTTTTAAACCCCTATCCCTAAAGTATGAAGTGGTTACTTTGGATATGAATTTGGCTACTTCTCTATTATTAGTTTTAGTAAATAAATTCACTTAGTTTTTATCATATCTCACACTTGTTACTGGGCTCTGAAAGCAGCAAGTGGCCATATCTCCATTCGGTTACAATTTTGTTGACCCATATGGGGACCGCTGTGTGCTCTGGGGTCTCCAGCCTGCCGGTCTAATTTCTGTATGATAGTGCATAGGGATGCCTGTGAATGCCAGCTGCTCATGGCTGACCCCATGGCCGGAACGTTAGGGAATTTCCCTGCTGCTGCTGAGATGCTTTTGTCTTGTGGATCCTCTTTCTCTTCCTGTTGCAGTGCCTGCTGCCTTCAATGCTCCTCTGGTGCAAAGAAAGTGACCACTGGAGAGGTCAACAAACTTTTGGACTGAGTGAGTGAGTTGGAATGCACCCAACTATCCTCTGCCTTTTTTAGGTTGTCACTGGGGCTCTTCTCTATTTAGACTCAACTGCTAGGGATACCATTGAGCGTTTTATGCATTTGTATTTGTAGCACCCTTGGGGTTTTGCTTGGTTCAGACTCAGCTGGCGTTTGGGGGTCGGGGGGCTGTTTGAAACTGAGGTGATACATTTGGGACTCTACCCAGCCCCTTACCTGGGGATTTTTTGGAGGTATGTCACTTGTTTGTATGTGCGAGTGTGTGATCTTTGTGTGTGGGCCCTAATCTCTCTTTCCCCTCCTTCCAACTTCATCCTCCAGATTATCTCAGGAGCCACCTACAGCTTTATTCCTTTAGGCCAAAAGCATCTTTAGCTCCCTCCAGCTGGAAATGGTTCACCTTAACTGGTGACTTGCAGAGATGAGAGGGATTCACCCCATACCATGGAGGTATGCAGTGCTGAGGTTCTCTCTGACAGGAGATAAAGTAAGATGGTGGGGGGTACTGACCCTGAACCTTGAGGTGGCTGGAAGGCTAACAAGCTTCTTCTCCTTCCTGTCTCTTTCATCCTCTCTTCTGTAAAACCTGACCTCCTTTCTTCTCTCCATTCCTTTATCTCTTTTCTTATTAAATCCAGGGACACCAGCCCTGAAGGGGAAAAACGGCTTCCAACATCTTAGCCCCTGAGTTTGTCATCCTCTTTAAGGCTACAGCTGGTTACATATTATGGCCCTTTTTGTGCCCATTTTGAACTGATAGACAAATTACAGCAAGAAAAATTCAGAGCTCAAATGGTGAATCTGCAACTAGACAGTTAAGTGGAATCTTCTAAAGCTCTCTATCTCGTTATCTTTTCTTTCTACCTGCTTTAAATCTGCTGTTACTAAGTTGCTGGTGCTGAGATAAGACATTATTTATGGTCTATCAGAATGTAAACATTGGAAACATGTTTGAAACTGAAAAGGAAAAAAAAGGTAAAAGAGTTTTTTTCTTAAGTTTAAAAAACCCCACAAATTTCCATAGAGGCTGCTTTACTCAAAATTTTGGTTCACAACTTTCCTTGGATTACCTATCAGGGCAAACAAAGTTTAGCTATGTGAATAGGTTACAATTTTGTCAGAAAAATAACTTGTGGAGTCAGCTATCTTTTATAAGTCAATGAGTTTGTGGTGCTATTTCATGGGTAGAGTTCCAAGGTAAAAGCTATTGGATCTTTGTTTGTGCATGTATGTATATGTGCATTTAGATGTATTTATGTAATATATATGTATTATGTTCTGTGTCATATTTAGTATGCTACCAAATTGGCTCATGAGTAAATGAGTACTCATAAATTAAGTCCAAATGCTTTTCATTCACATGAATCTTTGATAAATAAAACTAGTTAGTAAATAAAAATATTACTAAATTTTAAAAAATGCCTTCAGAAGCATGGGCATAAATTCGTGTCTGTATAAATAAGTTTTACATTTGCCTTTGCTAAATGTTTAAAGTATCAACGTTTTGGCATAAAGGTTGTAAGACCTAGCCAAAAACAAAGTAATCTCTGTTTATATCATTTTTATTTTTTAAAAATAAGATTAATTTATGATTGCTGTTTCAATAAAAACTGCTGAATTGTTTGAGTTGTCAGCAAAATACACATGTGCTTAAGTTTCTTACTTAGGTAGTCACCTAATGTTCAGACTTTAAAAATGGTTAACAGGGAAATAACTTTAAATAATGACTAGCTTTGTGTAATATGACACTTTTCAGAAGTAATCTAAACTGCTAAAAATGGAAAAAATTGAGTATATATTAATGATATACTTATAAGTATACTTTTTGTATAATTTAAAACTGAAAATTATTTTGAATTAAATAATAAGTGCTCCTTGGATGTCTCTGTCATTCCCAATTAAGAAAATATCATGATGTAGGAAAACATGTTTCTAAAACTGTGGAATGGCTTAATCTATAAAATGCTAATATCTGACAAATAGTTCAGGATTTCTTACCCCCTAAGTTTTTACTAAAATTGAAGGTTACTAAAATTCATAATTCTAGTTAA
>NW_012105298.1:935514-936827 GCF_000951045.1 Mandrillus leucophaeus
CTTAATACAGACAAGACTCTCATATACAATATAATTGGTATTTTGCTCATTGTTTGTTTACCTTGGTTGCTAAGGATTTTATTGCCATTGTACACTCTGCATAGGGTTGAGGACAGACTTTGTCAGAAGCTCTTAGTTCCCTGCACCATAATGCTCCAGCAAATTTCTGCTATAAATCTCCTATTTTGCTTCTAATTGAGTTTATTTGGATTTCTCTCTTTTTTTCTTGGTTAATCTTGTTAACAGTCTATCAGTTTTATTTATTTATTTCAAAGAACCAGCTTTTTGTTTCATTTATCTTTTGTATTTTTATTGTTTCAATTTAGTTTAGTTCTGTTCTGATCTTCGTTATTTCTTTTCTTTTGCTGGGTTTGGGTTTGGTTGTTTTAGTTTCTCTAGTTCCTTGAGGTGTGAGCTTAGATTGTCTATTTGTGCTCTTTCAGACTTTTTGATGTAGGTATTTAAGGCTATGAACTTTCCTCTTAGCACCACATTTGCCGTGTCCCAGAAGTTTTGATTGGTTGTGCCACTTTTATCATTCAGTTCAAAGAATTTTTTAATTTCCATCTAGATTTCATTGTTGACCCAATTAACATTCAGGAGCAGGTTATTTAATTCCCATGTATTTTCGTGGTTTTGAAGGTTCTTTTGGTAGCTGATTTCCAAATTAATTCCACTATGGTCTGAAAGAATACTTGATATAATTTCAGTTTTCCTAAATTTATTGAGAATTGTTTTGTGGCCTGTCATATGGTCTATCTTGGAGAAAGTTTCATGTGCTGATAAATAGAATGTATATTCTGCAGTTGTTGGGGAGAATGTTCTGTAAATACTTAAGTCTATTTGTTCTAGCTTTTAAATGTACTTTCTTTGAAGCACCACATCCCTCTTTTTCTTACCATACACTCCCTTAAAGCATGCACATTTATCTAACTGTATGCCTATACTAATTATGAGCTTACTTAGAAGTTCCGGGGGTAACTTTGAAACAGACAATCCATGGAGACCCAGCTGCAAAATTCCAGAGATTACCTCAAAGTGGTTAGTCAACAAACCAGCTATTTTTGAGATAATCCCAGTCCACACTCCAGGAGGACCACAGCTAGAAATAGCCACCAGAACAAGATATGCAGACCTTGTACTGAGTACCCTTCCCTCATGCCTACCATTCCAAACTCCCCCTTTAAAGCCCCTCTCCCCAGCCTAAACTTTGGTAGATTACTTTAGATGTAAATCTGGCCACTTCCCCATTACTAATTTTGGTAAATAAAGTCACTTTCTTTCTACCATAACTCACTCTTGTTATTGGATTC
>NW_012105298.1:938467-940271 GCF_000951045.1 Mandrillus leucophaeus
GTATTCTTATGTTAAAAAGGAATAATTTGTATAATTTGGAGGTTATTTTAAATTTATTTTAAAAAGGTAAAAATAAACCAGTAAGCAGGGGACAGAGATATAAAGAAAGTTATGGATATAAAATATATTTTAAATAAAAAGGTTATAAAGAAAAAATAATTTTATAGGAAAAAAGAGCTTATATGATAAATGATAAATTCTTGTCCTAAAATAAAATTACTGGTTATTTAGAAAAGATGAAAATTTAATACAAGTCAGAAAGTCCAAGCATGGTATAAACGGTCTATATAAGCTATAATAAGGTTCGTGAAAGAAAAATTATAAAGGAAGTTTTGTATATAATGCAGTTGACTATAATTACAAGGGAACTATTTATAATGGTCTTTGTAAGATTGGTCTCCTTTGTTATAATGAGATTTTCTTAAGATAGTAATTGGCTCTTAATAAAATTACAGGAGATTTTGATTTTTAATTTTATATCCTGTTTCTTTTGAGAACTTCTCAGAATCATACCTCAGAAGTTCAGTTTCTGTGCTGTCCCACCGCTTTTAGCTTTTTCTCTCCTTGAGAAAGCTTGAGATAATGCTCTCCTTCAGCTTTTTCATGAGCTTCTGTAAGTTTTTTCCTCCAGTTCTAACTATTGTTGAGGCCTGATGTGAAAACATTTTACCTTGAGGGTCTAGAAAAGCAATATTTTCCTCCAGTATAAGTTGATTTTGTCATCTTGGCTTTTCTTGATATGTCTAAATTTTTCAATGTAATCAGAAAACTTCTTATGCAATTACTAAGAATAATATATCCCCTTGCTATACTCATAATCTTAACACACTCTTCCCACAACTGATTAAATTCATGTACTTTTTCATCAGATTTAATTTCCAAGTTATGTAAATGGGCTTCCCATAAGAAGCAGTCACATTGCAGGTTTTTCTTTGACTTTCTGGTAACTCGCTTAAGAGACAACATTTTAGGTTTTATCAAAATAATTCCTATGCTGTCTTTATTAGGTTTCTAATTCCTTAAAAAACTGATATTTAAAATAATTAATGTTTTTACATCCATGTAATCTCCTGTATTGCGTTTAAAGTCTTTTGATTATTACTTGGGTTAAATGAGTAACTATTGTTTTACAATGACCTGTGGTTCTGTTGCAATAAAATATTTTGAGCCTTTTAATATCTTTGTCAAACATCTTGAAGAACAAATCCTAAATTAAGTCTCTGATTTATAGCTGGGGCTTATGAAAGCTATACAAATTTATTCAGACCCTCCAAGTCAGGGATAGGCACACAGATGCCTAAACAGCTGAACAAAATATTTGTGTTTTGTATAGCTAATTTCTACAAGCCAAGATCATAGTAGCTAAATGCACAGAATTTATAGATTAGTCAACTTTATGACCTTATTTTTTGGCTTCTGGATTTTGCCTATTATATTGATTAAAAGGTTTTAAGGATTAATGAGTGCCTTCCCACCTCCATGCCTGTCTTGCTTAAAGCATTTAACTGGCTTTAATTCTTTTGACTCTAAGTTCCTTGGCCATAAGGATCCCACCAAGGTGTATGATGGACCAGGGGCAGGTAGCACACAACCTCAGCACTGATATGGGGCAAAATAGAAGGTTGGCCATCAGTACTGCCTCTGGTATACTTTGGCAAAAAAGCAAGAATATGAACAAAAAATAAAATAATTCTAAGTCCCCCAGCAGACTGAATGGATCCCCCATCTTGGCCAAAGGAAATCCCAAAGAAACCTAAAAAACCAGTTCAGGCCATGACAGCAAGTGAAGACTCAGATAAGCTTC
>NW_012105298.1:944196-944797 GCF_000951045.1 Mandrillus leucophaeus
GCACCATGCTAAGAGCTGTGTGTTAAATAAGTTCTCTTCTAGATCTATACTTTCAGTGTCATTTTATTATATCTCCTGGACCTAAAGAAAGAATTACCTCAAAATACTTTATATCCAAGGGCAAGATGACATAATTTTACTTCATATGAAAATATCTGGAGGGTTTTATGATTTTTTTTTTGTAAATCTCTCAATAGTATCTGTACCTATCAAAAAGCTGAATGTAAAGTCAGTAGAACTGAAGTTGCTACAGTAAGAGAACTGATCATTCTATTGTGCTTGGAAACTATCTCCAAAAATGTTTTAAAAGAGTTTTTTTGTCCACATTATCATATTCTGATAAATTTATCCAGGAAACAAAAGGCCTGGAGACTTTGTCATTTAAAAAAATGGTTGAAGAACCTGGAAATGGCTCTTCTATAGAAGACAGTACTTAAAAGATATGACAGGTGTTATAAACAATTGGAAGGGATGTAAAGCAGAAGATAATCAGACTGATTTTACCTTTTTTTTCCAACATAGTGTAACAATTAAATATTGTTTCACTTTTTGATGCCTCCATTTTGTTTTTATAGAACACCTTCTCATAGAAATGTGAGAA
>NW_012105298.1:944847-951745 GCF_000951045.1 Mandrillus leucophaeus
CTCATCTCCTTAAATACCTGAAAATACAGGTTTGAAAGGGCAAAACTGTCCTAGAATAAGCAAAACTTGAATTGATGAAGTCAATAGTTTTTGATTGGATAAAATGTCTGCAATATCAAATGAAACATATTTTGTCTCTCTCACATGTTAGAATCATGGACTCACAGAATTTTGGAACATTAAGGATAAGAACCTAAATAGTATAATAACATTTTACCAAGTATCTACATAACTGTATGTATATTTTCTGATAGGAAGGTAGTTTGACTAATTTTCTGTTACTAATTTTCAGATATGACACTGAGTCCAAGCTTCCATAGGTGAAGACCAGCCACAGCAGAATAGTTAGAACATCAGCATAAACAGCTATTCCGTTTGGGCGAAGGGATGAGAAACAAGTCATGAGGGACTTTTTCTGCAAGAAACATATGATATTGTTATTTTACCCATAAACAGATTTAAAGATGTGCTTTAATGATGGTATATAGTTTCCCTCCTCACATTTGAAAAATACATATCAGTCCCAGCAATAAATTTTTATGACAATAGAAGGATTTTCTTTATCAAAAAGAAACCAGTCTAAAAGTAAGTGTAGAATAGCCCTGTTTGTCAATAAGATAAATGCTTGTAAAAGATCCAACAGTCTGTAGGTGGAAAAAGCAGAGTAACATTTAGGTGATGATGAAAGGAAAAAGTGTGGTGTTATTCTTGTGGTAGTATACAATAGGCTGTCCAGCTAGATGGAGGACACGGTGATATTGTCCTTGTATAGATCACTCAGCTGATAGTATCAAGATGTAACAAGGGGAGAGCTACTAATGGAGGTGCTTTTGGATACTTTTATTGTTATAAAAAATGTGTGCATTTCCTGACTTGTCCTGCGTACATTCCATCTCTCACAGGAAGAATTATTCTATTCTATGATACTAAAGCAACTTGCTTGTATTTACCAAACTACAGGGGAAAAGTATGTTTCTATTTTGAATTTATATAATCCAGAAAGGAATCACTGATAAGGGTGATGAATTCCACATTTTGGAGAGTAGATTTAAGACATTTCAGAGCAAATACAAGAATAATGGTTCTAGACAGTGCTGTTAAAAAGGAAGGTGGCTTTTTGTAGACATGCACAAAATTAAATCCTGAAAATATAATCAGAAAATTCTGATAAGAAAGAAGCAGAGACTCTAAAGAAAATGTTTGGTAATAGAGGATTTTCAAATGAACTCTTGTTGGAAAATGACACTTTACATTATTGAAAGAGGTCACATAAACAAGAATGGGACAGAATGGAAGAACCAAAATACTGGTGTCTGACAGTCTTATGTTAGGATTAACCAGAAGTTCAAAAAGCCAAGGAGTTTTAATTATGTTCAGATTGAGAAAACCAAAGATACTGTAAGTTCACATATTGTGTTATAAAGCATGAAGTTAATGGTTGAAAATGAGAGTTCAGTTTCCTCATCTCTAGAACACAAAGCTAATAGGAAGAGGAGCTAACATTGATTGAATACTTCCATTCCAAGCACCATGCTAAGAGCTGTGTGTTAAATAAGTTCTCTTCTAGATCTATACTTTAAGTGTCATTTTATTATATCTCCTGGACCTAAAGAGAGAATTACCTCAAAATACTTTATATCCAAGGGCAAGATGACATAATTTTACTTCATATGAAAATATCTGGAGGGTTTTATGATTTTTTTTTTTTTTGTAAATCTCTCAATAGTATCTGTACCTATCAAAAAGCTGAATGTAATGTCAGTAGAACTGAAGTTGCTACAATAAGAGAACTGATCATTCTATTGTGCTTGGAAACTATCTCCAAAAATGTTTTAAAAGAGTTTTTTGTCCACATTATCATATTCTGATAAATTTATCCAGAAAACAAAAGGCCTGGAGACTGTCATTTAAAAAAATGGTTGAAGAACCTGGAAATGGCTCTTCTATAGAAGATAGTACTTAAAAGATATGACAAGTGTTATAAACAATTGGAAGGGATGTAAAGCAGAAGATAATCAGACTGATTTTACCTTTTTTTCCAACATAGTGTAACAATTAAATATTGTTTCACTTTTTGATGCCTCCATTTTGTTTTTATAGAACACCTTCTCATAGAAATGTGAGAATAAAATAAAAAATATGTAAAGTACTTAGCCTGCTACTTAACGCATTGTAAATGTTCAATCAGTTATCCTCATTACCCTCAGCAATCAGGATGTTCACTTTAAAATGGCAGGAATAAAGAATGATTACTATCTTGCATACCTTTTTCACCACCATTATCTGGCAAACAGCAGGTTCTCCCTAACTACATGAATAGGTGTGGGCTTTTCAAGGTCAGAACTAGAATCCTGAGTATAGTTTACAGGAATAAAGACTTCAACTCAATAAATGCCATGGAACCAACCTAAAAGAAAATAGTAGTTTATCATTTTCCCACCATTTGATATCAATAGAATGAGTTCAAGAAAAATTGGAGTGGTTGTCAATTTAGCGTGTTGACCTCCTCCAACTCCTTGAAGTTCTCTTTTCTCTCTGTGACACACTGTACTATGGCTTCTCTTCTATCTTTCTGACCAGCCCTTCCTCAGTCTTTTATCGATTTTTTTCCCATTATTTAAACTTTAATCCTAGAAAATTTCCTGACTTCTTAGCCCTTATTAATAAGTGTATTGAATATATAAATATAATAAGGGCTACTAAACCTTTATTGATAAATGTACTGAATACATGAGACTGTGTTATAAGCTATGGAGAATGTAAAATAGAGTACAGTAAACGTATTTTGGTGCCAGCAACTCACAAACCAATAGGACAAACATTTCATCATTAGCTTCAGAAGTTTAATAAAACGACAGTACTGTAGGAATGGCAGAGAGTGACAGGTTTATTTTAAACATGTTTTCTAAAGAGCTTCATGGAAAATATAGTGGTTCATCTGGGATTTCATAAATGCAGAGCACAGGCCTTTGAAAGGCAGACATAAAGACAGAGGAAGAGTATTGTTAGCAGACAAAAGATATTGGTCAAAAGTAGGGAGGAAAGAAATAAAAGCATAAATGAAGAGATATGTTTAGGGGCAACACATAAATCCGTGTCACTAGAGCATGTTAAAATGTGTACTCTTATTTAGATGTGGAGCTCATGAATACAAAATGTAGTAATATGAATTCTAATCGAATCTAACAATATAAAAGTTAACACTGTCAGGTTGATGCTTAGTTTAATCTGTGATCTTTACAAGTACAGTTATGACATTTACTAAGTAATGAGGTATTTTGTTTGGCAGGAACTGTACTAAGTCATTTATATTCATTATATCATTTTATCATCAGTCAACATTTCCGACGGTGCAAACCTGTAATTTCGTGAAGTCAAGCCTTAAGAAAAGTTAAGTATCTCATCCCAAGCCAATTTTAAGTAGTACTGGATTGAAGTCTAAGTTTGGTTGATTGCATAGACTTTGATGGATCTTTCTATGGTAGCAGAATGCCTCTGTCTTAACAGAAAAAACACGTGAGAGGTAGGCATACACATTTTCCTAATTTAGAAGTGATATGACCCATACAGTTTGCATATATACAAAAACTAAGCTGTTTGGTCCTCATTTCCCAAATGCCATATGCAATTTAATCTTTAGTTAGTATTGACTCATAGCCTCTTTTACAATGTTTTGTTGTTATTGTTACCATTTTGTTGCTTTAAACACATCGTCTGATTTGTTACTATTATCTCTGCAATTAAAAAGAAATAACATTTTACGAAAAGGAATGTTTATTTGTGAAACTACTCAGGACTTATTTTTCCTTAAAAGTTGCTGTACTTCAATTCACTATCAAATAAATACAAAAATGTGTTTTTATTGGAACAGCCTTTTTCTAGTTTAAATTGTACAGCTAAAAATTTTTTTTAAAGTGGGGGTGGGGGAAAAGAAGCAGGGGAGAGCCAGTTTCTACTTTATTTGCCTGATGTGATAAATAGTTATCTCCTACTGTCCAAACTCTATCTGGTTGTTATCAGCCTGTAATCTCATCTAGCTATAAACTCTATTGCTGAACCAGGACATTCTGAATAATACAAACATAGTATACCACTAGAAAAGTACATTAAATGGAGATTTACTAAAGACTCAGTCTCTAACATTTTAATAAACTGCAGGCAATACTGAAAAAAAGCCCGATTTCTATCAATTGTAGAAAAGAAATTAGTTTATGATAAATCTGTATCTATGGCTAAAGCCTCCAATTTTATGGCCAGAAAAAGTGCAGCCAATTGCAGTTAGTTGCTATCATAAACATTTGTGGGATAGATATTTAAAATGAATCATCTATTCCATTCTGAATGGAAACATGATACACATAGCATGAAGTCATTATAAAGTCACGTTCTCAAAATAGCGTCATATTGAGTCCATTACTTACTCAAGGCCATGGGGCTATGTGTAGTGGGAATTCAATGTTGCTGAAATGAAAACACTGTATATTCCTCTGGGAAAAGCTCTCCTTCATTTCTTATTCAAAATAATGTTGTTTGGAGATATTCATTAGGCTTTCTATAAAACTTGGTGGGGTACCTCACAAAATAGTAGAATTTAACCCTGATCTCATCTAGAATAAATCAAGGTCACCACTGTACTGGAATATACTAAACGTAAAGTTCAGACAGAAAAATAAAGAAAAATACACACACACACACGCGTTTATATAAAGTCACAACCAAATATCTGAATTGACAACTGTTATTTTTTCTTAGGATATTACAAAGCAGGTTATTGTTAACCACCACTATCAAAGATACATATAAAATGGGACATGGTACAACACTGCTTTTATATCCAAATACTCAGAATTTCTAGAATGGACTTCTAATAATATCATCTGCCTTAAACATAGCAAATTTGTAGCTGGAAAAAAAATTTCTTCCCATTTTAAAGGTGGAAATAGAAGTCTAAGATATGTGCCTTAGTTCATTTGGGCTGCTACAGCAAAATACTATCAACTGGGTAGCTTATAAACAATGTAAGTTTTATTTTCTTTTTTTTTTTTTTTTTTTTTGAGACGGAGTCTCCCTCTGTGGCCCAGGCTGAGTGCAGTGGCACAATCTTGGCTCACTGCAAGCTCCGCCTCCCGGGTTCACGCCATTCTCCTGCCTCAGCCTCCCGTGTAGATTTTATTTCTATTTTTTACAGATCTGGAGCCTGGGAGATCCAAGTCAAGTCACTGGCAGATTCTGTGTCTTATAACGGCCTGCCTTCTTGTTCATAGAGGGCATCTTCCAGCTGTCCTCTCACATGGTAGGATGGGAGAATGAGCTATTTTATAAGGACGTTAACCCCTTTCAATAGGCCTCCAGCCTCATAACCTAATCACCTCCCAAAGGATGCACTTCCTAATTTCATCATTTTAGGAGTTACAATTTCAACATATGAATTTGGCAGGGGGTGGGGTGGAAACAAGCTTTTAGAGCATAGCAATATGGAACTTAATAATATGGAATTTGCTTAATAATATAAATGAGTAATGCCAATTTAGATTAAGAAATGTCTTCACCTTTAAGTAACAGTTGTTCAAATCATACAAACAATTTTATGTGTAATTTTTCCAGGACCATATGAGTCTGCAGAATATAAGTTCTAATGCCATCAAATATATCAAAAAGAAGGATGTTGGAGAAATTAATGAATAGTTTTTACTACTGACTTTCTCCCAAGACTCTGTTCCTGACCCTCTTTATTTCCAGTACTTTCAACTTCCTCTATCCTGAATTCTATACCTCAGTCTACATTTACATACAGATCTTCCCATCCAAAAAAAGAACTGTCTTTCTGACCCTGTTTACTACCATCTGAATCTACCATCTTGAATACAGTGCTATCTTGAAAATTATGACAATTATACTAATATATTTGAGCAGTGTTACACAGCTTTCAAAAGATTTTCATATAATTGATCTTTCATCCCATGACAACCTTAAGCAATTTTGTTAATATTTTTGCTTCTTAATTGAGAGTGACACTCAGATATTAATACTTCTTCAATGTCTAAACACTAAAAGGCCTTTAAAAGATCAAGTCAGAACCCAAATATGAACACACAAAAAATAAACTGAATGATTTTTGGGCAGGGGTCACCTTAAGAGAACAACATGAACCAACCTAATACCATTTTCATACAGTCTGTATTTCTTTTCTTGGACAATAAGAGGGATTTGTGAAAGTCAGACTTTGCTAAAATAAGCAAAGACCTTGCTGAAATGCAGAAACATTATAAAGGCATTTATAAAATTTATCAACCTAGTGACACTATCAAAATATGAAATAGGGTTTGGGACTTGTTGGCAATCTCCTTATGATCACACTTTTCTTCCAGAATGTTCCTAAAATTCCTAGAATTTTTACCTGATTTTAGTGTCAGTTTCACCTGTCTGTTGTTCATGCAATGCATCCTGATAATAAAAACATTTACGTTTCAATCTGCTGATGCTCTACAAAGCTCTTTAATTTTTATAAAATCTGATCTAATTCGCAAGTTTTTCTTCTTGCATTCCAAGTGTATATTCTTTGGAAAATGCAGATGAATTGGTTAAATTATTTTGCTTTGTCTGATAATCTTCACATTTTTACTCTCCTTCACAGATGTTTATGGAGTACCTACTCTCCACAACAGCCATTGAGCTGGGCACCAGGAACACAGCCATTACCACTGTCATTTAACAGTTTTTAGTTTGGTAAAGTCAGCAAAAATATTTTGGTGTTTAGTGTTCTCAATATCAACTTCATTTACCAGTTTCTAGTTTAGTGAGGCCAACAGAACATTTGGGTCTTCAGTTTCCTCAACGTCCTAATTTAAAGATGAGCATTATTGAGGAGACACATGGAAGCAGCAGAGAAACTGCATCA
>NW_012105298.1:951795-966767 GCF_000951045.1 Mandrillus leucophaeus
TCAGTTTCCTCAACGTCCTAATTTAAAGATGAGCATTATTGAGGAGACACATGGAAGCAGCAGAGAAACTGCATCATCTTTCCCACTTACCCACACAAAATTCCTTTTGAATCAATGCATATTCTAAGCAATCAAACTTACTCATCATACTTCCCTTTTTCTGCTTGAATATAGGGTTTCTTGTTGTTGTTGTTTGAAGTGTTTGAAAGTTTGGTGGCCTCCCTGGCTATCTTCATGTACCTGTCCTGAATTATGACTCATCCCTCCACACTAGAAGGCCCCGGTTACACTAAGCGTTCTTTGGAGAGCACACTAGGTAGCCAGGCTGTATTTAGGATGGCATTCCTGTTCCTAATTAGTAAAACATTTGTAATGTCAAATATTCCATTTTCAGAGTCTTCTACTCATTCTGAATTCCATTTCCAATTAAGAGTCTACCTTTGTTTTGAATTTTATTTTTGTAATTTGCTGTGCTAATCTTAGCTGGAAAAATTTCTAAATCATATAGCCTGATTGTCCTAATCTTCCATTTGCTTAAATGATGTTTTCTCTTGGCAATCAGAATTAAGCTTGGAGTTTCAAGTCCTTATTTCTTTTCTTAGTTAGTCAGAGTTACTCTTTGAAAGGAAAATTAAGATGCTGCATGATCTTTAGCATGTCATTTAACATTTTTGGATGTCAGTATAGTCATTTATAAAATTTCTGGAGTAAAGATTCTTTTTAAAAAACCATATATCCTTTTGGTTTTTCATCCAAAAATGCATACTCATTGTAGAACAATTAGAAAACACACAAAAGGGGAAAATCACACATAATTCCACTTGAGAACCACTTTCAGTATTGTAGTGCATAACCTTTCAAGCTTTAGTCTATGAAATACTGTACGTATATACACACACAAATATATGCTCTATTGTATACTATCACACATATTACAAAGACTGTTCTGTCATATGAGCTGAGTTTACCCTGAGCAATATATGTAAAATATCTTTACATCTCCACAGTATCATTTTCATTGTCTGCTTAGGTTTGCATTGTGTGGAATTTCCAGAATTTGTTTAATGAATCTGCCATTATTGAGGATTGTTAAGTTTTATTCATTATTATTATAGAAGTGTCACAATGAATATCATTATATATTTGTATTGCTCACTTATTTTCCTAGGATGAATGCCCAGAAGTAGTTTCTAAGTCTCAGAATATATGCATTTTGGAAGTATTTTTCCCACACTCTCACATTATTTCCAGCACAATATTGTAGTTTGCTTTTATTTCCGTCCATTAAAGAAAAGTTTACTGAGCCCCTGCTATCTAGGTGAAGGAGATACTAAAGTTAACAAAATAGACAAAGGTTCCCGTCTTCTTGGAGCATACATTCAATAAGGCAGGACAGTCAATAGTCAGATAAATAAATTACATAGTATATTAGAAGGTGATATGCACAACAGAGAAACACTAGGGAAGTCACCGAGAGGATTCAATTTCCATAACAGCCTAGATTTTCTGTAGCCACTTCCAGTGTATTTTAATCCTGAGTCAAGGTTCTAGGTGTAATCAAATGCTGTGCTTTTTGCTGAGTCAATTAGGCATCCAGATAGTTGAGATGTCTATAATGGCAGTTTGTATTTTGTATCTATGCCTATTAGGTTACCTGTTTCAAAAGATTATCCTCCACATTTTTCTTACTAGACAGACCATCTGAAATAAGATCTTTCACCATTAATATTTTTGGTTTTTTACCATTAACAAATTTGGGTTTTAATAAACAAAAATTATTTTCCAAAATAACTTCCATCAATATTTCAATCTGAGACCGTAGATGCTCATGAAGACTGCTACTGTCATTCTTGCTAGGCCCCTGTATCCATCCTTTTTACTTGGTGTTTCCTTCAGCAGCACCCTACCTTGATGGTCCTCCCCATCAGTACTCTATCCTCCCATGTTTCTCAACAAAATGTTATGATTTTACTTAGCTTTTTCCACAATGATTTCTTCAGACTTTAACCGCAACACAAGTTGATGTAAAAATATATTCATTTACTCTTTTGGTGAATATCAATTATCACCTACTCTGTAGGACTTAAATAATGTAGTAGGTAAAAGTAAGTTTGTCTACCTTCAAAGGAATTTATATTCTAACAAGGGAAATAGATAAGCAAATAAATGTTCACAAATAAAATAAATAAAATACACAATAATGTCTATTGGGGATCATAATGGGACAGGGAGTGAGGAAGTCCTTTTTGAGGAAGTGTTACTAAATCTGAAACTTGAAAGATGAGGAAGAGCCAGGGAAACTAAGAACTATTTAAAATTAAGATGTGTGAATGCAGGAAGAAAATACTTAAAGGCTGAGAAGTTGCATAAATATTGGTGACTATGGAATAATGAAAAGAGGGAAGAATTACTTAAGAAAGAGGAGCGAAAAATACCAGCCAAACTGTATCAAGTTTAGTAGTTAGGATTTTACTCTGCATCTAATAGTAAGTCATTGAAAGGTATTACACAACAAGTAGCATTAGGTGTATTTATGTTTTTAAAAGATTACTTTGAGATTCCAGAGGATAGAATGAAAGAGGGCAAAAGAGAAAGACACAACAGCAATTAGGAGTCTAATATGGATAGCCCAAATGGAAAATTTTAGAGTAGATCAACTTTTGACAATGGAAATAGACATGAATTTAGTGGGGTACAATTTGAAATAGATTTGATAAGGTACATTGAAGGATTGAATTTAAATATGGGCATTAAAGAAGAGAGAGGAAACAGATGGGTGTGAGATTTCTCATTTGCGCAGTGAGAGAATGGATGGTCATATCATTCATTATGGTAGGAAAGTGGAAAACATCAATAATCCAATTTTATCTGTAAGACCTCAGCTCACAGAAGAGGTCTGAGCTAGAGAAATAAATCTGGTGTTTAACAGAATATAGAGACAGAAGTGAAGGAGACAGGGAAAAAGAAGCTGAGAAAGAGTGGCCAGAAATGCGTGAAGAAATCTGGAACACAATTCTGCAGGAAGAAAGAAATGCTGTATGTATTAGAGAGACCCTATGAGATAAAAACTGAAAATTGTCCATGAATTTGGAATCCTAGCCACTCCATAAGACCTCTGTCTGGAGAGCAGTGAAAGCACACTAGATGACTGTAAAATTAAGAATGACAGTATTTCCATTGAGGCTTCTTCCCAGTTACGCCTTAGCATAAAAATGTCATGTGGGATAGGGATTTCAGGTACCCAGATTCTAAACAAAGAACTGGAAAAGTATCGTGGTCTAAGAGAGAGAGATCATTCCAAAAGGACTGATCACCCTGTGAGAAAAAATAGGAGGGATTATTTGACCTAGGAGGACAAATACTAAGTTGAAGACTTCAGAAGCCCTTTTTAGGTCATTCAATCCAACCCTGAAAGGTTAACAACCACGTTTCTACTGTTGCAGTCATTTAAAAGCATTGTAACATATCTTGGATAACAAATTGAAGATATATTGTTAAAGATCAAGAGTGTACCAGAGGCGGTATAAATACGTAAGGTAATGGTATTATTTTTTTTCTTTGTCTAGAATCTATCAGTTCTTTACATTTTCCTTGGAATAGGGGTTTAATTGATTGATCTTTCAGTGTCACACGAAATAAAGCTTGTGAAAGCACAGCAAACTGTAAGGTGCTCTACCAGTATCATTTGTTGCTACTCTCTTCTAAAACATTATTGATTAAAGGTCGAAGACTAAGATTTTATTAAAACTTGGCAGGATCATACACAAAATAGAATGTAGCTTGACAATATACTTGTGTACAGTCAATCACCTGTTTTAAATGAATTCCAAATTTGATTCAGACTTAATAAAGTTTCTCAAGTAGTTACATATTTATGCTTTTTCAGTGTCTCTAAACAATTTTTAAAATCAATGCTCCTGGATTAATTAATGCTTTCCAGCAATCTCAATTTTCATTTTAAATAACCTGAAGCTGGTTCTGAATACTTACCGAATTAATTGTTGTGTTCCTTGCCAAAGAGAACCTAAATTTTCAGATGAATATTCTGAAAATTTAAACGTCTTTTATTCCAGCTAGTGTTTGACTGGATTGATTTTCTTAAAAAACAAAATCAGTGTGAGGAAACGTGAAGAAATGACTCCATCGTGTGGTCAGAAACTAATAATACAACAGAAGTAGAGAATGGGAGATCTTTAGACAATCAGAATTTCACTAACAAATCATGCAGAGAGTAAAGCTTGGGCGGAATTCGCACAATGCAAGCGCACACGAATGCCGCCGCCTAGTGGGACAGCCTGGAATTCTCACAAGCAGCTCTATTTCAGTATGTTCAACTTAAACCTATTTTCTGCTCTTATTAAGTGTTCTCTAACTTAGTAAATTACAAAAGTTCAAAAGTCAAAGAATAACACTGAGTGTTATCTCTTATCTCTTTTTTATCATATCACATACTCATGTGTACAAATATCACATCCCATTACTTTCTATTTATCACTTTCAGCTTTTTTTTTTTTTTTTTTTTTTTTTTTTTTTGCCTGCTCTGCTATATTTTTGTCATATTTTACCTGGATAAGTGTCCTGTCTCTGAATTACCTTTTAGCATGTTTCTCTTTTGATCACTTCCCACTCCCTCCACATAATCACAATCACAATGACAACCACAGTGACATGTGACCTGACCATGATGCTCTTCTGTTTAACCCCACTAAGGGAGCCCTTCCACAAGTGGCTAAGGTCCCAGCTCTAACAAAAATTCCTGCTGACATTCCTTATCATTCACCACTCTTTGTTTTATTCATTATATTCTGGTTATCCTGAGAGCCAGTATAGTGTAACACAATCTTTGAATTCAGACTTCCAGAGTTTCAAACCTTGGATTTGCTATACACTGTTGGAAAGTTGCTTAACCTCTTTGTGCCTCAGTTCCCTAAACTAATGAATTTAGGTAATTATGGTATCTACCTTACAGGATATCTATGAAGGTTAAAAGAATAAAGCACTTAGAAAAGTTAGCTGATAGTCAATGCTAATCAGAATTTAAAGGTACTGCTAGTACTATTCATATGAGCTTCTTGATATTTACCAAATATACTCCCTCTATAATGTTTGGTGCTTTACAGTGTTTTTGCTTCTTCTATTTCTGTTGTCTGGAAGCTTCTGCCATACAGTATACTTTCCTAACTTCTCATCTACTAAAATTTAGCTCAGGAGACAAGTTCTTTACCAGTTCTTCTGCCCGAAGCTATTTTCCTATTGCATCCTATAATTACTGTATCATTTCATTTATTTTAATACAATAAAACCATTTGTGCCCATCTTCCCAATTAGCCCCAGGCCATTAGGGTAGAGATTGTTTCATAAGGTAACAGTAATGTTCAATTCAGGACTGTGAAATTGAACCAAATTAAAATCAACTTCCTTGAAAGACAGTTTCACCACTTTCTTTTCAACAAACATAATTTTACATCTAAACTTCTTTTTCATATTTTGAAAAGGACACTATAACATGAACTTCTAAGAATATACTGTAATGCTATTCAAATAAACTCCAGTTTCTCTGTACTCTGTGACTTTCAAATTATATATGAATGCATTTCTCTCTATATATAAAAAGACTACATGATGTCAATGATGTCAATATGACTTATGTTTACTTATGGACACAGCAGTTTAGGAGAAATTTTGGGGAAAAAAAGACAAGAGCCCCTGAAGTTTACACTGAAACATCTGATAGGATTACTCTATGGAAAATGACTCTATTTTGTGTCACAATTCCATAAGGTAAGTCAAGAGGCAGTGTGCAAAATATTTAAACCTAATACAAGTGTGATGGGCAGAATAATCTTCCCCAAAGACATCCATGTCCGAATCCCTGTAGACTGTGAATATGTAATCTTACAATACAAAAGAGGCCTTTGCAGATGGGGTTAAAGTTGTGGACCTTGAGATGGGGAGATATCCTGATTATCCAGAAGTGCTCAACCTAATCACATGCACCCTTAAAAGCAGAGATCCATTTCCAAGTGCAATCAGTCAGAGGAAGATATGACCATAACAGAAACACACAGAGAGATGCAATGGTGCTGGCATTGAAGATGAATAAAGTGGGCCATGAGCCAAGGAATGTGCATGGCCTTTAAAAATCAGAGAAGACAAGGAAAAGGATTCTTTCTTATAGCCTCCAAAAAGGAACGCGGTCTTAGTGAAATTTTGACTTTAGCCCAGTAAAACCCACATCAGGCTTCTGACTGACAGAACTGTATGATAATGCACTGGGGTTGTTTCTAGCAGCTCAGTTGTGGTAATTTGTTATAGCTGCAGTAGAGAACTAGTACAGTAAGAAAAGGTTTTCTAAAAGTTAGTGATGTCTAAACATGGAAAGGGCTGTCCTTGAAAAACGGAGCTGCTCGTTGCTGGATGGCCATATTCAAAATATCTGAGCACGATTCATCTGACTCCTGGACAGAGAGGGATGTCGAATATGACAATCTCTAAAGACTAACAATAACCCAAAGTGAAAATGTCAACCCTTTTCTGTCAAGACTTGTTTTTTCAAGTGATTATTTCACACAGAAAATAGTACCAGTCGAAAGAGAAATATCTCATCTCCCACTATCAGACCTACCAACCTCATGTATCCAGGATGGTCAGACTTTCCACGTTCATGATGGGGCCATTGGTCCCTTCCTGATGAAACAAATCCTTCTGCTTAGGCTTGGATTCCATGCTCTTTGATTCACTCAAGGATTTTTTAAATTTTTTTTCCTCTCACTCTTTTTTTCCCTACAGCATATTTGTGAAAGTCCCCATCATGTAAAGGGTAACTATTTGTACCAACATCCCTCCACACCATCAACCCCCACATGACTTTCCTGCTCCTGTTTAGAGAAAAACTTCAAATTGCCGTTTGTAATCTTTCATTTCACGTTCTCATCTCATACTCTCCCCTCAATGCACCCCAATTGACAACTTCCTCTCCCTACTTCTCTAAAATAATTATTCTCAAGGTCAGCTATCATCTCAATAGTAAGAGTATGTAAATTTAATTCTACTTACTGTTGATAACTTACAGGACAGTAGGATGACCTAAGGGGTAAAATAGTTTTTGGAGCACTATTTTGGAGATTTATTAATTTCATAAACACAATTATTTTCAACACTATCCTTCTATGCATATCAAGATATGCCCTTTAAAGTGAAAATGGGAAGTGATCATTATTTTATGCAATGAACTGGATCAAAATAATCTTTCATGCTTTTAGACTAATGTATCTAAAATTAATGTGTCATAAAAATATAACACATTAATTCTTTACCTAATGAAAAACTTGTGCCCACTGAACATTTAAACAATACAATAAAAGAGCAAATCTAACAGCATGTCATAGCTGACAAGTGGAACTCAGCTCATCTTTGAAAATGGAATAAAACTTAGAAGAAGTTTTTATTGCCACATTAGGGATACATTTAATTTGTTAGAACTTAGCATTGAGAATTGTGTCTATTATAATCAGAACTGGCTTTCAGTCACAAGGATCTTGAATTTTAAGCATGTATGGTGTGCACAATGCCTTAAGAGAGTCACTGAAAATGTTACATGACTATCTCAAAAAGGTGCAGTCTTTAATTTGTTACAACCAAACTTCACATCATATAATAATAAATACATCTACTTTTTTTTTCCTTGTAGATAACAACGACTTGGTGTATACACATCAATTCATATATCTTGAGACACAGATATGTCTACTTTTCAAATTAAACAGCACTGTTGTTTCCTTTATTTACCATTATTTTCTATGTGGGCTTTCCATAATCCACAGGACTTTATGAAGGCAGAGTCCTTACCATACTGATGCCAGGTGACTTCAATCTCTTCCATATGACAGTAAGGAAATTAAATAGAAATTAGTCTTATGGCCTCTGAGAGAGACTTCTCTGAAACAATTATATGTATCAATGCCCCTATACTCTGTTGAGCACTGTCCTGATCCCTGGACACACTAACCCTGAGGACATCCCTCTGTTCCCTACATTTGTTGCTGCTGTTTTTCTAGGAAATGATGCCACTCTCTGTAAAATCTGCTCAAAATTTAGTGGCTCAGATAAGGTTCCAAAATTTTTAAATGCTTAAACCATAGCCTGGCCCAGTAAACAATGCTCATGTCTGAGGCTGAATTCTGAGCTCAAAGAAAATGACAGTGTAGATTTCTTTAACTTACCCATAAAGCAAACACTTTTATATCTTCCTAGAATAAATTTTGAACGAGCCCTTCATGCTGAAATATACTTTGGGATGAGACTTTCCCTTAACTCTCTACCAGGTTATTACCACATATGACCCCTTTTTCTTTGTGGCATCAAACTCATCTTTCCTCTCATTCATGCAGTGGTAAAGCTCAAATTTTCACTCACTACTATGTTTGTCTTGAATTGTTTCCTTCTCAATGCTATAACTGATACAGTAGCAACTCATTGTGACTTCTGGTTAATTCCATACATTTAAAGTTTTAACGGAAACATTTAAGTTAAATTATTGGTAATATCCATTATGCAGATGTAACCTCATAATTAATAATTATGCAGATGTAACCTTGTAATTAGCAAATGCTAAAAAAGCCTTACCAAAGTGTCATAGTAAATTGGTTTCACAGAAAAACAGCTTGAAAATAATGGCTAAATTAGAACTGCAAAGGACTAGAAATCCACATAGACTAGAGTTGACATTATACATATTCATAAGAATCATGCCTTTGAGAATCTGTCTGAATTTAGAACTCATCTTTTCCAATCTATTCTCTCTTTAAATCTACAAGGCTACAGCTAACCAGTCTACATTA
Source organism: Mandrillus leucophaeus (assembly GCF_000951045.1). Taxonomy (NCBI): domain Eukaryota; kingdom Metazoa; phylum Chordata; class Mammalia; order Primates; family Cercopithecidae; genus Mandrillus; species Mandrillus leucophaeus. The sequence continues at coordinate 960,636 of NW_012105298.1, forward strand.
GGATAGCAAACCTTGAAGTAAATTAGAAAAAGGCTTTTAAGCAGAGAGATTGTTTTCACGAAGTTTACTTTTTATGAAGTTCATGTACTGTACGAAAGTTCCATAGTCAGGCTCCCCTAGAACCTAATGACTTATATTTGTACTACACTGTTTAAACTGATTAATCAAATTTAATTTAACTCTGCGATACCTTTATTGAGAGTTTAAGCCGGTGTCATTCTTTTCTGGAATAAGATGGTATATAAATACATACTGACATTGATAGTCTATTATATGCAGGTGCCCACGCTAAGCATAAGGACATTCTGGTTTTTTTTTGTTTTTTTGTTTTGTTTTGTTTTGTTTTTTAATGTATTTAACATGAAGCAGGAATGAGGACTCTTTAAAGCTGATACACCTGGGAAATAAGAGCTCACAGGAGAGACAGAATCTCTAATAGTCCTCTGGGACTAGCTAAATTAGGTAAAGTAAACTCAGTTTAATAAAGGAGTAGAGCAAAAGAGTAACAATTCACTTTAGAAATATTTCCATTAAAAAAACTACAAAGTATCTTAAAGTGCAACTTTATGGAAACGTGCTGCTTAAAAAAGCACACATATTGATTATGTGGTTTTGAAATACCTATTAGTTGTCAGGCACTGTGACCAAGACTGAACATATGATAACACATAAGGAAATAAGTGGTTTCTGCCTCTAAAGCCTCATTTTACAGTACTATTCGCCATCATTCCTCAAGGGCAGGTATCAGGAAGATGTTTTATTGAGGTCGTAAAATGCCATGTACAGTGATTGGACTGAATCCTCTTGGATAATTCTGGGGAAACTGTTCTGTGGGTTCAAATCTACCAACATATTTTATAAGATTTTAGAAAATATGAAAATATGTAAATATTTCTAAACAAAGAAAATGAAAAAAAAAAAAAAAAAAAAAAGAAGGGAGGAACAATCTGACTGTAGTCTTAGCTGTTTCCACAGCAGCAGATCCTGACTTTACAGCCCTCTGTAGACCCCAGCTGTTGAACTAGTAGTTTGGTGCAAAGGTAATTGTGGTTTTTGCCATTAAAAATAAGGCAAAAACTGCAGGTACATTTGTACCAACTTAATAATTCACTTGCAAATTTCTTTCCAGCCTTAAACACCTGAGAATCTATACAATATTCCACAGGTAAGTTAAACAGCCTATTACTGAGGGAGATTGAAGGGCTGGAGGCACAGTCATTCTGGAGAAATAGGGAAGATGTAACCTAAAGTTTAGTGACCACTCTTCCATGCAGGAGATGCATCTTTTATGTGTCCTTCCCGATTCTGAAAAGCAACCTCAAGTTAGGAAAGATCTATGTTGCCAGCTGGCCTTTGTGATTTCATTCCTATAATACTAGCTCAGAATTTGAGTGTAGGGAGAACTTTTAGTCTGTTCTTATAAGACTACTTCCAACACCAACAATAATACCTACTCTGAGAGTAATATTGATACTAGTACTTATATTAATAACAACAGCAACAGCTAAGGCTTAACTGAGTTCTTACTATGTGCCAGGAACAATGTGCTTCAACTAATTATCTTTGAAAATTGATCCTAACAAACACTAATCTTTACAGGAATTCAATGTTGTAGGTACTATCAGTGGATCCCATTTTACAGATGAGGACGCAGAGGCATAACAATTTAGTTAATGTGTAAAAGCTTATAAATTGTGGAGATGAAATTTGGAAGAGAAGACTCCTTGACTCAAGATTCTATACTTTTTAGAACAAAGAGAGAAGGTGGCTGGTAGGCTACAAGTTCTGTAGCTGTTGAAATAGGAATGGCAAGATTTGTATATTATATATATAAATCTGAAGAAAATTGTTTAAAGGAAAAACTGCAGATTTCTGACCTTAAGAAATAATTGTGCATGAATTAGGAAAATATTTGAGAGACTAAACAACCTATAATGATATTAAAGTTTCAGCTGTGTTGTTGGGCATTGTAATTTTTCAAAAGACTTTTTTCCCCCTGTACATTATTGTATGGGATCAACAGGATTCTGCAAGTGATAAAAATGCATATTACCTATTAAATCTACCTTGAATTTCTGCCTACTGCAGTTAATGTGTGATTTTGGATAACTTATTTCACCATTGTGTGTCTAAATTTTATCATCTAAAATGAGGATAGTAATAGCAGTTCCTTCCTAAGGTTGCTAAGAGGATGTAGTTAGTTACCACATGTGAGATACCTGTATCAGTGTCTTGCACATGTCAAACGTCCAGTGGATTCTATGGTTATCATTATTATTAAGAGTCAGGATCATGTCACAGGAGCTTTCTGCCCAAATTTTGTGATTATGTTTAGTATCAATTATTTTGTGAAAGAACACAGTAAAAAGATCAAGGATGTTTATTCTTCTAAAGTATATCTTTTATGTTTTCCCTCTATTTCCAACTGAGTTTACTGTGTTAAACCTGATTCTTAAATGATTCATTTTTAGTTCTTATGCAAATTGAGGCTTTAGGGTTTCAGACAGTAATTCTGTAAGACAAGCATAACTCTGCCTACCTTAAATCTTTTATATTGAAGTTGTATGTTTACCTAGATATTTTATTTTTTCCAGTATTTGATTAACTTCTTTACCTAAAGCAATTCATAAACCCATAATCTTTTCAAGAGCTTCTGCAATCCATGAACTTGGATCACAAAACACACTTTGCAACCACCTTCAAAGGGAAGAGTGAATATAATCCATTTTGCACAGTAAATTTTACTACCAAAACTAAAGTGGTATTTACTGGAAAATACAAGCAATTTACATGCAGTGGTGATTTTTTTTTCTTTGTGCAGTGTTACTATGGATTCATAAACATGCATTTAAAAATAACATTAGCAATGTTGTTCCAAGTGTATTGAACTTGGTTTTCTTACTCTTTTTATACCTAGTTTATTCAGAGGACATTTAAATGATATTTGTAATTTTCCATTTTGCACCAACCTACACAAAGTAATACTCCCAAATAGCACAGAGTTATATAAAATTCAAATTATTTTTGTAGTAATTAAAGGAAAAGAAAGTTACATATCTCAAATAAAAGAATTGTATTATGTCCAGAAAGGAATATTGAAGACTGTTTATTTTTAGAGTCCTTGCACATCTCTCTTCTGGAGTAGAGTAACAGGCTGGATTGCTTTTCTTTTGCATAGTCACTTCCTCAAGCTTTATAAGATTCATTAGTGGTCTTGTCCTGGCTCATAGATAAATACGGTATATACCAACAACAAAGCCTACAAAAGGGGGACTTTGTCACAGGGAAAGTGTTACAACTTAAGTATGCTCTCCTGCCTTTACTATGCTCTCCTGATGTGAGATGTGATTTTATGACATTTATCATTTCTGGTAACTGATATTGCTAGGTATTCATGACTTGGGTAATACACAGACAACCACATGGGCCACTTTTAATGCTGTGTTTTTAACAAATAGCATTTTTTAAGTTTTACAAATGACACCAGAGCCAGAAGTTATGAAGAATAATAAGTAAATCTCACTACTGGAAACACACAAACCCCCCAAATCCCAAAATATAAATCTTCTACATAGCAAACAAGTCAAACCACAATCTAAGAGAAAAAGGTTAGTATATATTAGAAAATAGGCTAATACCATTACTATGAAAAGAGCTCTGACTAGTAAGACAAATACAAAAATTAACAAAAAACAGGAACAGTAAATTTATTTTAAAAAATAGAGACAAATAACCAAAAACAGAAAAAAAATTCACATCCACAAATGCAAATTCCAACACTTTGTTTACTAGTATGAGAGTGCTTTCTGTAATTGGGGGAATGAACCCACTATAGACATGGCTATAAAAACAAAGCTTTTAAACTATCCCAAACATGACATTAGTACAGTTTAGAGAAAATGGAGATACAGTGGTAAAGAGAAAGTAGGTGGAAACTATTTTAAAAACGGACATGTAATATGTAAATACTTATATGATGTATGACCATATATTTATTGCATTAATCAAACAGGTTATGAATTCATTCAATTAACCTAATCAGTCACTCATTTAATTTACAAATATTAATACAGTGAACCAGCCAATAAGCTAGGGGTATTCTGATGAAAATATTCAGACATAATGTCAACTTTTGTGTGTGTGTGTGTTCATTCATATACATGTGTGAACACACACCCACATATCTCTATCTAAGTGTCTCTATTTAATACCTAATTATAATTGTTATCAGAGCTGTGAAAAGAGTGGCTGATTAATTCTTGCCTAGGACTTTCTTGATTTTAAAACTGGGAACTGCCTCAGTCCTAGAGAAAATGGGATGGTTGTAATGCTAGGAAGAAAATGGGTAGGTAAATGGGAACAATGGGTACATAAACATTTATTTTCTATAAAAGTAATCACTTCACCTCTTTGATATACATCATACTTTTTAGGAAGTTAATAACACTTTCATCAATCAAACCACAAGAAACTGGAAAAGCTTACGTGAATAAAAAATTTCCAAAAGGCACTCAGTGGCATCTTATTATACCACTTTAAGTTTTCTGTAAAGTAGGATAAACTATGATGAGAATAACACCATGAATGTGCACATTAAAATCCAAATGCCTTAAAGAAATTGTACTGCAGTAGAAACAAGCATGCCTAGTGCCCAGATCTTAGTTTCAAATGCCATTCGCCTTTAAAAACAACTAGGGATGCTTGCAGAAATAGCTGATTGTATACTGGAGTAGGAAATATCCAAACCGAACCTGGAGCATCTTATACTGCCACAAAGTAAGAAAATGCTAAACAAACAAAATATACACAAATACACACACGTACATTGATGGAGAGATGTCAAAGTGCACAGGAACCCACTGAAGAAGCTCCGAGTGGCCAAAGCTGGAAGTATTCGAGCAACAAAATAAGTAAAATACATTATGGCTAATAACACCCAAGTAAAACAAATACCCATCATTCCATACTGATATAAACAAGTGGTTTAATAAACATATAAATGCAGGAAGAGGATTCCAAATAAATTATGCAGATACTCCTCTCTAAAGGAGACAGCATAACTACTCACTCTTTGAATGTGGGCTGTATATAATGATTTCCTCTCAAAGAGCACAGTACACAAAGAAAAGCAGAAGAGAATAACATTACAGTGGAAAAATCTGACAAACACTACTTCAGTTGGTTGATCCAGATCAGCACCAATAGTTATAAATCAACAGCTATAAATAAAGGATATATGTATCCTTTGTTGTGATGTGCTAAGAATTGCCTTACCTCCGTGATGTTCCTTCCAAAAATCTCTATCCACAGTCTAATCATGAAAAAAAAAATCAGACAAAATACAACAGAAAAGCATCTTACAAAATACTTGACCAGTATTCCTCAAAACTATCATCAAAAACAAAGAAAGTCTGGGAGTCAAGCAGCCAAGCAGAACCTAAGAAGACTTGACAGCTAAGTATAACATAGTATTCTAAATGGGATCCTGGAACATAAAAAAGACGTTCAGTAAAAACTAAAATAAAAAAATCTTAATAAACTTTGGACTTTAGTTAATGGTTTATCAACTGATATGGTTTGACTGTGTCCCCACCCAAATCTCATCTTGAATTGTAGCTCCCATAATTCCCATGTGACATGGGAGGCATCCAGTGGGAGGTAACTGAATTATGGGGGCGGGTCTTTTGCATGTTGTTCTCATGATAGTGAATAAGTCTCATGAGATCTGATGGCTTTAGAAAGAGGAGTTCCCCTGCACATGCTCTCTCTTGCCTGCCACTACGTAAGGCATCCCTTTGCTCTTGCCTTGTCTTCCACCATGATTGTGAGGCCTTCCCAGCCATGTGGAACTGTGAGTCCATTAGATCTCTTTCCTTTATAGGTTACCAACTCTCAGGTATCTCTTTATTAGCAACATGAGAACAGACTAACCATCAACATTGGTTCAATAATTATGGGAAATATATTGTGCTAATATAAGATGTTAATAATACAGGAAATTGTATGCAGAGCATTCAAGATTATATAGGAACTCTGCAGTATCTGCTCAATTTTTCTGTAAAACTATAATTGTTTCAGAAAGTTGTTTTAAAAAATTGAGTTTTAAAGTAGGCACTGGTTATAGTGAATTTT
>NW_012105298.1:966817-1012270 GCF_000951045.1 Mandrillus leucophaeus
TACTGCCACAAAGTAAGAAAATGCTAAACAAACAAAATATACACAAATACACACACGTACATTGATGGAGAGATGTCAAAGTGCACAGGAACCCACTGAAGAAGCTCCGAGTGGCCAAAGCTGGAAGTATTCGAGCAACAAAATAAGTAAAATACATTATGGCTAATAACACCCAAGTAAAACAAATACCCATCATTCCATACTGATATAAACAAGTGGTTTAATAAACATATAAATGCAGGAAGAGGATTCCAAATAAATTATGCAGATACTCCTCTCTAAAGGAGACAGCATAACTACTCACTCTTTGAATGTGGGCTGTATATAATGATTTCCTCTCAAAGAGCACAGTACACAAAGAAAAGCAGAAGAGAATAACATTACAGTGGAAAAATCTGACAAACACTACTTCAGTTGGTTGATCCAGATCAGCACCAATAGTTATAAATCAACAGCTATAAATAAAGGATATATGTATCCTTTGTTGTGATGTGCTAAGAATTGCCTTACCTCCGTGATGTTCCTTCCAAAAATCTCTATCCACAGTCTAATCATGAAAAAAAAAATCAGACAAAATACAACAGAAAAGCATCTTACAAAATACTTGACCAGTATTCCTCAAAACTATCATCAAAAACAAAGAAAGTCTGGGAGTCAAGCAGCCAAGCAGAACCTAAGAAGACTTGACAGCTGAGTATAACATAGTATTCTAAATGGGATCCTGGAACATAAAAAAGACGTTCAGTAAAAACTAAAATAAAAAAATCTTAATAAACTTTGGACTTTAGTTAATGGTTTATCAACTGATATGGTTTGGCTGTGTCCCCACCCAAATCTCATCTTGAATTGTAGCTCCCATAATTCCCATGTGACATGGGAGGCATCCAGTGGGAGGTAACTGAATTATGGGGGCGGGTCTTTTGCATGTTGTTCTCATGATAGTGAATAAGTCTCATGAGATCTGATGGCTTTAGAAAGAGGAGTTCCCCTGCACATGCTCTCTCTTGCCTGCCGCTACGTAAGGCATCCCTTTGCTCTTGCCTTGTCTTCCACCATGATTGTGAGGCCTTCCCAGCCATGTGGAACTGTGAGTCCATTAGACCTCTTTCCTTTATAGGTTACCAACTCTCAGGTATCTCTTTATTAGCAACATGAGAACAGACTAACACATCAACATTGGTTCAATAATTATGGGAAATATATTGTGCTAATATAAGATGTTAATAATACAGGAAATTGTATGCAGAGCATTCAGGATTATATAGGAACTCTGCAGTATCTGCTCAATTTTTCTGTAAAACTATAATTGTTTCAGAAAGTTGTTTTAAAAAATTGAGTTTTAAAGTAGGCACTGGTTATAGTGAATTTTAACTAGGCAGTGGTTATAGTGAATTTGTACCTTCTAATGAATACTTTGAATGTGTACATTCACATGTAGTGACTAAAGGATTTGAGTTTAACAAAACAGACAAGAAAGGGGAAGGAATTCTCATGCATTGAGTTCCTCATAAGAGGTAGCACCAACGGTAACTATATATAATTAATTTTCATACCAACTCTATGAAATAGATTATTCCTACTTCACAGACAAGGAAACTGAAGGCAATAGTTAATTAAGTTGATCAAAGAGAAACTATAAATTTAAGTTCCTCAGAACTAAAATCAGACTCCTTAATTGTTTCCAGTTCTCTGTGCCTCCCACACATTGGAAGGGATTCAAAAGATCTTACAGAACCTCAAGATGACATAAATTTCTCTGATGTATGGAACAGCAATGCAGCAAAGGTGAACATTTTTCAGAAATGTCTACTAGCTTCTTTCTCAGATATATGAGGAAGAATGATAAACTGGAAAGGTCCCTGGACACTGAGCCAAAAATCTGGTTTGAAGCATCTGGTTCCTTGCGCTAGCTGTGGGATTGGGGGTAAATTGCTTCAACTCTCCGGACTTCAGAGTCCACATTTACAAAAAAGAAAAAAAAAGTCTGTTAGACATTGCACTCTTTGAGTGGATGGGTTTGGTCTTATGCAGCACTGTAATCCCAGAACCCAATGTGGTGCCTATCCAATTGCGGGTATGAAACACATTTCTGCTGAGCTAAACTGTACTGAGGATTCATGGCAGATCTGGTTCCTAAACCAGGGTCATCAACACAGACATTTCAGAGGTGGCATGGCAATGAGGTGTTACAATGGCTAGAATTAGGAAAATCTGTGTCGTTCCTGTAAAAATCTTGGAAATCCATGAATTTAGGATAGAGGATAGGCACACTTTATCCTGCTAATAGTTTAAAAGATTCATTTTCAGAAAAGGAAACAGGAGTAAACCTGCATGGGAATCTGGAGCAAATGCACTGAACATGAAAACCCGCAGCCCTGGGGAAAGGCGAAGTGGGAGGCAGGAGCAAACCTCAGAATTAGTCTAACAGATTCAGGGAGTCCAGGCTCAAGGAACAGCAGGGCCCTCAGAAATATAGAAAAATACTGGCAAAACTGCAATTGCATCCCCACTCAAATGTTTGCTGGGAATGGAGCAAGAGGGTAAGAGGAGGAATTGCTGGGATCCTGGGCCCCTTTCTTCCCATTCCCAACCCAGTCCTGCATGAGGTGCCCACGTCTCCCTACAGGGACGTATTGGCCCCTATGTCCAAGTTCTGTCCACAAGCCCACAAGACCCACCAACAGTTTACCCTAGGTTATCCCGCGGGCCAAGCGGTTCCTTCACCACTCGTAGGAGAATGATCCTGGAGGAGATGCTCTAGGCAACTGTGACTGGCTCCGGACCTTTGCGCAGGAAATTCAGGGGGCCTGAGGATTGGCGGTGTGATTTACAACACTGCTACTCAACGCATGTCCATAAACAGCTGCTGTCTGGAAACTGTTACCGGACCTCAACAAGATACATACAAAATTGAGGGTAAGAGCTTAGAAACTTCACAGCAACTTGACTGAGTACTTACATGTCTGTTAACACTAATAAAAAAACCAAAAAACCCTAGATGCGTATAATTTATATTTCTTTTAAATTACATTTTGTCTTTTTAGAAATTTATTTTGATTGTATTTTTATCAACATATTGATCCTCAAAACAGTAAAGAGAAAAATGATCCTTGTCCCTAGAGGGTTTGAGAAACACAGGTTGACAAGAAGGGCGGAGGATCTAAGTATACACACACTCAGGTGGAGAATCTAAGTATACACACAATAGGTTCCTCATTGGCAGTGAACATACAGATTGAGGAAAATATTGCTGGGAAAGGAGCAGAGCAGAACTCTCTGATGCTAAGTCCAGGGCAGGCGATCCAGATGCCCAAGTGGACCGAATTACTCTGCTTTCTACAGTTTCCTAATGGTTGAGAGTGGAGTGAAACACTGATTGGGGATTCTGTGGTCTACCTATGGGCAATGTGGGGACACACTGTAGGAAATTGTTGGATATCTGAACTGATTTTAAAGTTTAAATGAAACTATGCAAAGGTTCCTTCATTTTGAATTACCATTTTGCTAAATATTTTGCTGATTTTTCTCTCACAGTTTAAAAATCATTTTGAATTTATAATTACTCTGAGTTCATATTTAATTACTCTAAAATTGCCTTTGTAAATTATCCTAAATTTAGTATTGCATTACTGTAAATTATAAATGCACTTTGGCCAGGGAGGGTCAAAAGGAAATGAAGAAGTTGGTCTGTAAGAATGTGATATGTATCTCTTCTTCTCATAATTTACTGCTTTTTGGGAGAAAGAAGCAGGAAGAAAAGAGGGAAGAAAAGAGAGGGAAAAAGAAAATCTGGGAAAGACACAGGAAAAGAAAGAAATACTGTTTGGGTTTTACTGAGTTAAAAATAACACAGATAATCATTATAGAACAATTAAAATGTATGAGTCATGAATGTGGCACTTCAGATTTATCATCTTTAAACACACTCTCTCACACACACACACACACACACACACACACACACAGAGCCCACTTCCAGAAGGACAGCATTATTTTCTCCATTTACATAAAAAGTTTTCACTGAAATAAAAATATTAATAAGTAGTTAATACAATTGAGAGTAGAATTGGAACTCAATTCTACGACTCCAAATCTTTCCTCTACACTACACTGAGCTTTTTCCTTATATAATGACCTTAAACAAATATATATATAGTATATTGCCCTTTAATACCTTTTTGATACTCACTTTATAAAAAACATTCATTTATTACAAGACTACACCTACTAATTGTAAAAAACAAAGGTCCATGTATGAATTCCCAGCCATTCAACATCAGGTTGGATAGACACTTAGAAGCACACACTAGCCATATTTGAATTATATGCATGCAATGGAAAGACCATCCACTTCTTTATAGAAAAACATATTGATGTCTTCAGGGGAAAATTAAATTAAATATATTTAACTAAATTATTAAGGAGTCCATATTAAGTTGTCTTCTGTTTTCACAGAATGGTTCCAGGCTCTAAAGTGATGTTCTTGTGTTTTTAAAATTAAAACAATGTAAAAAAGTACCGACAATGTTTCACGATTCTGCAGGCACACATGAAACCAAAGATTAATATTAAGGATTATTTACAAGCTCAAGGTCAGTAGTGAGCATGGCATGTTCCTGCTCAAATAACTGGGAGATTTTTGCTGGAAACGATTCATTCCATTTCCTATGATTGAAGAAATTAGTAAATTCTCTGTCTCAGATCAATCATCAGAGAAAGCTTTGTCAAATGTGGCACAGATTGGCACCTTTTTAAAGAAACTGAGGGGAGATATTTGATGTGTGTATGAGAGTGCAAGAGCACCATGGGAATAGGCGAGTACCAAAACAAGTGCGGATATTATATAGCAGAGCAGTGGAAAAGAGCTGGACTGATTTGGGTTGAAAACCTACTGTGATCTTAATAACATGCACTGAGGAGGAGTTAGGATGGGGTCAAGGGGCTCGCAGAATGGGCTCAAGTGTGTGGCTGTCTGTACATAGAATGTGTGCAGATTAATGAATCTCACAAATAACTCTGGCTACTTAAACTTGGCTCTCCTAGGTTTAACCTGGAAGCAGGGGCATTTCAATGGAAATATTTATGCCAATTAGCCACGAGCATCATAGTTCAGCCTTCCAGAGGACGTCAGAATCCAGGGTTGTGTTCTCCCCCGGTATGTAAGTGGTGTGCTAGGTCATTGAGGCAGGAGTTCATACTGGTTGGGCCAACACAATAGGGAGGGAGAATAAGATTGCCAGTAAATCTGGGGATTTACAGGGCATGCCCATGGCACTACAGAATCTAGGTTTGGAGCAAATGAAGTAATAATGGACCCAATGTACACAATGATGCCATAGCTATGGGCATAGAACCTATCTGCCTAAGATCACCTAGAAAACTGAACAGGGTTGAGCCTATAGATTGAGAACACGAGTGTTAAGTGAGAGGCTCCTCAAATCGTAGGCTGATTGAAATGAGCAGCAGGTGAACGGAGAACAGAGGTTAAGAGCACAGACTATGCTGCTGGTGGTGGTGGTAATGATTATGATGACAGTACCTACCACAAAGGGTTGTCAAAAAGACCAAATGTTGGTTTTTGTGGATCGGTTAGAATGGTTTCTAGTAAGCCACATTAAGGTTTGTACATAAAAAGAGAGATGATGTTCTTTGATTAGAATGCAGAGCTACTCAGGCCTGAGGCTGTGTATGAAGATGAAAACCCAAGTAAAAGTTATTGATTTAGTTCAAACATAATGTTCTTTTATTGAAAATCCTTAAATGAAGCTTATAAATCAGGTCTTACCCCCTATTTCACATTCCAACGGAGAAAAATAGAGCAAGTGAGCTCTGGCTGAAAAGTTAAATGTTATTCAAATCAATTTCTGAGACTTCCCTTGATTTACTTTATAATAAAAATTCACCTTTTCAAGGGTAATGGGAGAACTAGATTTTAGGAAGGTAATGGAACAAAAATTGTGTATGCAAGTAGAATGTTTGAAGAACAGAATGTCCCAGGATAGTTTCAAAACTACCAAATCTTATCCACATGGTGGCACCGAAGTGCTTTTCAAAGATTTACCATTCTGCTTTTATACATTTGTTGCACTGTTTTCCTTCATCTATCACATATAATAAGTAAAAGCTACAGAGCATTCTTCATCCTCTAAAAAGGAACAGGAAACCTGACAGTTAAGTTTCTCTTGGTAACAAATCCCGAATGTGACACATCGATGGATCTCAAATTGATATTGAGGTTAAGGGAGGGAATAAGAATAGATGGAAACCAACCCTATTAAAATGTGCTACAATATCAGAGACAATAACCTCTTAAACAGGGTGTGGTAAGCTTTCCTGTATTTCTGATATGTTTAGAGAAATACTTTAAATGCTTTGCAAAAATTCAAATTAGGAGTATGTAGGAATGCTTGCAGGAAAGTACAGCACACCCTGCCAGCAGCAGCAGCAGCGGCAGCAGCGAGGTGGGACTGTATTTTTTGGCACTAGGGTTAGGGACGGCTGTCAGTACATTTCACATCAGCCTCACAGCTGCACAGAGGGAACTCCTAAATCTACCTTATTTTATGTGTTGACATGTGCCCCTTGTGTAGATAGCAAAGGCTTAAGATAAAAGTGGTTGAGATAAACAAAAGGCAGTCAAAATTGAGGTCTTTCTTATATAGACTAACAATAAGCCACATGTTACTTAGTATACTTTCCTGAATTTCACAGCTTACAAGCAACCTAAAATACAATATTTGGGTAGATAGGACATGGAAGCTGATTATTTATTGTAAGAGATTCAAATAGATGAATCTAAAGCTGTGCTGTCAGAAGGGCACTCAATATTATAAAAGGAGAAAAATATCCATTCATTTTTAATTGGTAAGATAAAACTGTGAGGGTGGAAGGAGCTATGATTAGCTTTCTTATTCAAGTATTCAAGTCATTGGTTCCATACAGTTATTGAGCTCCAGGCTCTGCTCTTATAAATAGTAGGAAAATGAATAGAAATTGTCAGATATTTAAAAAAAACAAAAAACAAAACAAAACAAAAAAACCTGAAAAAAAGGGTCCAGAGCAGTGGTGGGTGAAGTTTTCTTAAGACAGGTTCAGGAAAAATATTTTTCAGGAAGTGACATTTTAGCAGACACCTTAATGAAGTGACAGTAAGCCACCCAGACAATTAATCAAACCATAACAACACCAACATATCTGCAGCCCATAGTGCAAATGTCCATGTATGTCAGATTAAATGTTACTTATTATTTAAGTCTCTTTTTTAAATGAAAGTTTGCACTTGCTTTGCAGCCAGCCAGGCAGGGAGTCATCACCTACCTCTTTCACTTACTCGTGTGCCAGTGTGAATGTGTTACTTCACTTCTCCTGCCTCTTGTCCGCAGTGGGCAGGAGGTGAGTCTCACAGTGTGATTGTGAAGCCAAGTGAAATCTCACACCTACATCAGAGGCATTTTTCCCACTCCCCTTTTCTGACTCTTTTAATATTTTCTCAATTATTTACAGTAATAATAACACAATGTCAATTGTTCATTCATTCATCCATTTAAATACCAAAGGAATTTAAAAGAAGAGTAACATTTAACCTGACAAACACAAAAGGAGGATGCTTTTTAGGTAACATTAATTATAATAAAGCAACAATAATAATAGCAAACTCGTGTAAGGAAAAAGCAATAGTCAGTGTGTTACGTTTTCGGGGAATTAAGAATTACAAATGGTTCACTTTAACACCACCTTTCTCATCCCTTACTCTCCTACCCCACTGGCCTGATAATTTCTAGAAACTTCCAGATCCTTTACCTCTTCACGACATTTAAAATTGCTGTTCTTTTTTTGTGGAGGTACAATATACATATACAATTTACCATCTTTATCATTTTTAGATGTATAGTTCAGTGGTGATATATCTAAATTTATATTCTTTATTTTTCTGTTCTTTATGCCTAGGATATTTCAATCCTCGACACTTCAAATTGCTAAGTCCTCATCCTTCAAGCCTCAGCTTAAATATTACCTTTTCAGAGAGACCTTCAGAGATGATGTAATACAAAGCACTCTCCCCCACCATTATTCTCAAGGACAGAAATCTATTTTCTTTATTTTACTAATCACAGACTGATCTTATTTTGCTGACTTTATTATCTGTCTCTCCTACTTGACAGTAAGTTCAATGGGGGCCAGGACAAAGTCTGTAGCCCCAGCAATTAGTTAGCCTGGTTTTCATACATATCATTTGCTCAATAGCTATTTATTAACTGGATAAATGGAAATAAATGCAAGTGATAGGATAGATACAGAAGAGATTAGATAACTAAACCAAGGTCAGGAAATGCCATGCTAAACATTTGCACTACATCTTTAAAATTCTGGAAAAATCCTTGAAGGATCTCAGTGAACAAATACCTCCAATACATTTCTGTTAAGGAAAATCACTCTCATAAGAATGTGGGAGAACTGACTGGAATGAGAGAATGGAGGGAGGGAGATCCATTAAGGGTCTGGCTGCAGTAATTCAGATGAGAAATACTGCAAAAGCTTAGGCTTAGTGGCTGTAAAGATGGAATAAATAGAGTCAAGGGTTATTACAATCTGACAGAATGTGGTTTCTGACTAGAAATAAAAAGACAATCTAGAGAAGTCCAAAATGACTTATAGATTTCTGACTTGGGCAACTGAGTAGATTAGAAAACAAGATTTGTAGGGAAAGATGAAAAACAGTTACTGGATATTTTGAATTTGATGTGATTATTGGATATGTTTCAGTCTGGAACTCGGGGGAAAGATCTAGAAATACAGGTTGGGAAGTCGCTGCATATGATTCACGGTTAAGGCACTTTTAAGGCAACATTACATGCCTCTTTAACAACAAGGAAAAGGATGAGCTCACGAAGAGAGAGTATGCAGTGCAAATACTGCTTGCAGTGAGAAAATTACGAGACAAGAATGGAACTATGGGAAATAGCATTAAGAGGTAGGAAGTGAAAGAACAGTCTACAGAGAAA
Source organism: Mandrillus leucophaeus (assembly GCF_000951045.1). NCBI lineage: Eukaryota > Metazoa > Chordata > Mammalia > Primates > Cercopithecidae > Mandrillus > Mandrillus leucophaeus. Next base: position 975,820 of record NW_012105298.1, read on the forward strand.
ATAAAGTGTAACTAACCAGACGGTTATTCCAAAACCAAAAGTAAGCGGAGTTATACAAATCAAGGAAGCTAAAATGTTGAAAAGGAGGAAGACTACAATAGCATCATAGCCTCAATAGTTTAGGTTAAAGACAGATTTTGTTACTTAAGTTTCCATTAAGCTTCAAATAACAGAAAATCTGATTTTCCAATGGCTTAAACCAACAGGGCTTTATTTATTTATTTTTTTCTCTTAACAATAAACATGGAGGAAGACAGCTGCTGGCTATGCTATGTTCACAACTCATCTCAGCCAAGGTCTAGGCATGCAATTCTCTCTCTCTCTCTCTTTTTTTTTCCTCTTGTTGCAAGATGGTGGCAGCAGCTATGGCCATTCCATCTGTGTTCAAAGGCAGGAAGATGGAATTGGGTGAAGCAGGGCAAAACCAGCTTCATCTGACCTAATTTAAATCCCATTAGTAGGCTTCCCAGCAGAAACTCTTCCAAGGCCACTATCACAAAGTGGGTGTTTACTTTCTATATAATTTCTCATAGAGGCAGGCATCTGCCCCACCATTAAGTACATTTTTGATTTTCCCTTACCCTGTCTTTGCCTTCCTTAGGCATTGTAGCTTCTTGGTAAACATAGGTTTTGAGATAAAGCATTATCCTCCTGATGACCTCTCATATCTAGGGCCATAACTTGTCTTCATCTCATCTCCTCCCTTTTAAAATGGAGATAACTTGTTATAAGATTAAATGTAGGTCATACATAACACACTTTAGTGAATTGCTTATCCATAGTACTAAGATATAAGTGGCATCAATATTAAAACTATGCTATTTGCACATATTAAATGGCATTTATTTTATTCTCTGGATACATCTGTGCTCTGCCATCCCCCATTAGAAAACTTCTTGAAAGAAGGAACCACATCTCAGATATCTTTGCATATCTAAGATTTTCCAAATAGTTTATACATTATAGGCACTTACTAAATGTTTCCCGAACATGTTGTTTAACTTAATTCAGTCATTGTTGATAACCGATAGCATCATGATGCAAATCATTGAACAGAAACACATATGACATGAAACCTGACACCTTTCCAATATAAACTGACACATCAACAGGTTCTGTTTGATGTTTATTTCTAATACCACACTGTCAGTTTGCCTTTGATGGCAGAATCAAGTTCATCCCAACAATGTGGCTTTGTATTTAAAGAAAAAGTAAGTGACTATAAAAGTAATTTTAAAAAATCCCCTCTTCTTTCCTCTCAGTCATATCTAGATCAGCTTGGCATAGCTTTGCTCTAGCAGATGGGCTGTGCACAGAGTCCCAGAGGCCTGTAAATTCAGTCTGTGAGATCTAGAAGGAAAGCAAATGTCAGCTATGAGGATCCTCCTAGGACAACATTTTGCCTCAAATACCAACCTCTCTTTACCTATTAACTTTTTAAAGTACAGACCTTTCTACACAGGCTGCAAAAGCAAAAATGTACGCTTAACAGGCAAATAACAGAAAGTGGATGGTCACAAGATAAACTAAAGTCCAGCCAAGAGAAAGAGTCTAGCATAAGCCAAAAATGTCAGAAGATAGTTCACGATCAGTGATTTGTCTGTATTTATATATAAAGAACAAAATGCTTCACCTTAGCCCTTGGAGAGGTGTTCTAATTTCACATGATTAAAAAAGAAAAGGACTACGTTTGATGAATTGAAGATAAGTCCTGCTTAGGGGACGGAATGTAATTAAACATCACACTATTCTGTATTAGAAGGGAAAAAGGAAAACAATAAAACCAATATTAAAACAAAAATAATAACAGCAAGTTCCCAAGTTAAACGTTTTGGGTTGAAATAAGTCAAAGATTGACAGACAGCACTGTGAAAATCGATAAGTGTATGTGCTTAGGATATTAACCATCAATTTGGCAAAGATTGGCAATGTAAAAATCAGATTCAAAACAGAAAGTAACCCATCATCAAATTAGCCTAGGTCATGAGAGCTCATAGTTCTACAGATAATGGCAGAAGAAAAAAACATACCTCCTGCTAACCCCTGGACAGATTTCTCACATCCCTCCTCAAATAACAAAAGCAAAATGTTCTTTTTGGAACAATTGGTTTGAAGAAAAAGAGATTTAAAAAATTGTATCTCGAAAACAAAATTTCCTTTAAGAAACACATACACATACATTTGCAAAATCAATCCAAATATTTGTTGTTGCTGGGGGAGAGGGTGAAAAGAATGAATGATAAAACACCTAAGACATTCGATATTTTTATCTTGTTAGCAAGATCAAAGGGAGTAATTCCTTTGAATATCTCAATAATTAATAGGTTTTAACCATGGTAGGAAGTTCAATAGATATATATTGCCTTATATTCTTTAAAAATGACATTTCATGAATGTTTAATTAGTGATATGTTTGCTATAGTTATTTTACTAACTTCTATGGGAGGAATAAGCCTATTTTGTTATATTGTTTTTTGACTTACAAAATAAATACAAAGCATTATCTCTAAGTTTTATTTTATTGCATATTGACAAATTATAATTGTATATATCTACCTAAGTACAATGTGATGCTATATTAATGCTAAATTAATCTACACTAAATTTTTTCTAGCTAATATTAAATATATAAAATATTTCACATGTATGAGGTTTTAATATTTTCTATAATCATAGCACATATATGAAATTTTTAGTGGTCAGTGATACAGGATAATAAAGAAAATGGCAAGCCTAGTTGTTTAAATATTTATGAAATGTGTTATCCAGCCCTATGAGAACAATTTATTTTTACATCTAAATAATCTTAAGGTTATATATGTTTTTGCTACAGTGTTCCTAAACTGAAAATCAGATATTTTTGTAATGACATACCGAAATTGAATGTTCAGCATCACAAATCATCAGGGAAATACAAATCAAAACCACAATGAAATGTCATCTCATCACAATAGAATGACTGTGATCAAAAAGACAAAAAGTAACATAGCTACAGCGTGGAGAGAGAACCACTATTGAAAACAGTATGGGGGGTTCTCCAAAAACTAAAAACAGAAATACCGTATGATCCAGCTGGGTAATTTTCCAAAGAAAAGAAAATCAAAATGTTGAAGAGATACCCACATTCCCATATTTATTGCAGCATTATTCATAGTAGAAAAGATTAGAAATGTTTACAAATAATTTTAATGCTACATTTTTATCAGATGATACTGTTTATAACATTATATAAAGTTCTCTTTAAACCTAACAGACTACTGTTGATATACATATATATCTCAGATATTTTAATTTATTCAACAAACACTGATTGAGCCACTACTAAGTGTGAAACACTGATATTTACTGGGGATTAAAAAAATGAGATCCTTTTCCAAGTGTTGATAGGTTCAAAATTCAGAGCTTGCAGTTTAGACACAAGCACAAATCGATATTCATAAAATAATGTGGTATGTAGGACAAGAGAAGTCAGGGAGGACTTACTATTCTAGGTGGAGGTCTACAGAGTTTATCTGGAGGAGACGACCTCAATACTCCTTCTACAGAAATGAGAAACAGAGCTCGGCATGGTGATGCACACCTGTAGTACAAGCTGGGCATGATGGTGCACACCTGTAGTGGGAGGCTGAGGCAGGAGGATTGCTTGAGCTCAGGAGTTCGAGGCTGCAGTGAGAGTTATGAGTGCACCACTGTAACCCAGCTTGGGTGAGCAAGACCCTGCCCCTAAAAATAAATAAGTAATGAGAGAGTCAACATGATAAAGAGGGAGGAGTAAGGCATTCCAGGAAGACAATCATAGGAACCAAGAAAAATCTAGAGCAAGGTAACATTATAAACAAGGGTGAGGCTGGAGAGAATAGGGCTCAGATAGCAGAGGTTTGTATGTTATGCTCAGGGGGATAGAAAGCCTCTTGTTTTCTATCAACTATCATTATTTTTTTGTCACCTAAACCCTCATCCTGCTTTTTTAAGTAACAGGGAGACTCCCACTTTCTGCTCTATTGATATCAGTAAGAGTTCCCGTAGTTGCCATATACAAATCAAGTACCAGGATAGAGGGAAAGAAGTTAGAGCAAAAGCAAATCAAAGAAAATCAATGAAAGAAAAAATGCTTGTAAACCCAGGAATTTGCTACCTTTCTAGTCACCTAATTAGCTGATTCAGAATTATTCAGGAGAGTTGAGACCAGGAAAAATTTTCCATAGGTATCTAACAGGAGCGTGAAGACAAACCACAGACACTGAGAAAAGGAACTCACTTCTGTAGTTTGGTTGGGTTGGCTTCACCGTGGCCCTTGTTTCCACAGACTCATCCAAGGGGAACCAGAAGCAATCAAACAGCTAAGACTAGCAAATTAGGCTTCTTAAATTAGAATTTCTTGGCAAGAGTCTTAGCTTAACAAAAGAAAAAGAAGAGATTCTTTGCTGGACAAGATGGTTTCTCTTAACCCTGAAAAACTGATGATTCCTGCCCAGTATTTCCTGAGAATTTAAAACCAGGTGTCAGAGAAGCATACATACTAAGTCTTTGAAAGACAATTATGAGATATGGTTTTCAAATATGGCAGTTGCTGAGAAAAAACCCACACAATTGAAGAGGTAAAATATGGATCAATTGAAGTATAGAAAGTGATGGGAATACGAAGCAACACAAAATTACCAACAGCAGTAATTTGGATAAATGGGCAAGGGGACACACCAATAATGACTTGATTGAAAGTGTCAGTATATTTATGTAGAACCAAAGAACCTGACATCTTCTCAAAATTTACACTGAGCTCAAGTAAACAGAATTGTGACTTAGGTGTCACAATTTATGTAATTGACTTCTTATCCATTTGATAGTAAACTCATAGAATATCTAAAAAATTCTTAGCTGAGCAAATCTCATATTATGTCTAAGGAATGTGCGTGTCATTTGAAATTTGGTGCTCAGAAAGGAAAGAATGGGTGGTTTGAGAAGGAATGTGAGTTTCTCTCACCTTGCTCTCTGAAAGGGCTCACGCTTGCTCAGGATTCTGCCTGCTCTTCCCATGAGCATGTAATCTTCTTCCATTATGGAGATGCATGCCTTAATGATCAGGCTCATACTACAAATCCCATTTGCTCTGATTTCTTGGACACTAAAAAAATTTACAAGTTTACATTCACTCTCTCTGATTTTCTAGAGAGGAAAAAATACTGTTGCTAGAAAATGGATTTTCTATGACCCTTGTCAGTTATGTTTCATATTTTATTGCTACCTATTTAAAGAGGGCCTCCTTTTTTGAAAGCACAGTTTCAAACATTTTGTTTAATATTAGGATTCTTAAAAGTGCCTGTTATTCACACTTTTAAAAACTTAAAGATGGTTTAAATTTACCCAAGGGCACATGGCTTTAAGTGCCGCTGCCAGAATTCAAATCTTGTTTTTCTGGGCTCCAAACCTACACTGTAGTTACTCTACCGAGTAGCCTCATTGTACATCAGTCATTTAGTTCTCTGATAAATATTCCAGTACTTTGGGAACTGTTCACTTTGAGATATTCACTCTGTGCCCAATTAATTCTAGGGACCACTGTTAATCCAAGTAAATCATATTCCAACAATGCTCTTCTCTTAATGAATCAATAGGCAACACAAATAATTGTGTTCAAAGATATTTTCAATTCTTTATATATATGGTACAGCAATTTATTTGGAGATGTAATTTGGTAAATAAAATACATCATGGCAGGCTTATTATTTTTATGGAGTTTCTGCCCCATGCCCACCTTTTTAGTTACCAGCATATATTATGTTCGAAGGGTGACTCAGTATTTACTCCTTACTCACTGCTCTGCATGTTGTCTAGCTTGCTTATTTAAATATATGCCTTGTTCATTTTGCCTGTGTGGGGGTGGTTATATATCACAAACTTAGTTTGCTCTAACATCCATACTCCAACATGTCAATGATATAAGATGTTACTGGAGATGATCTCTCTGTCTTTAAAAGCAACCATGCTCTAAAAGCTCAAGGTTAATAAAAGTGTGACTGGAAGATCAATTTTCTAAATGGAAAAGGTTCATTCAGGCTGAAACCCCAACTTGATAGACTTCTCTGGTTAAAATATTCCATTTAATGAAATAAATCAGTTTTCTTTGAAGATTCAGATCTAGGATCAATAGGCTGGAATAATTTAGGTTAAAAAAATTCACATTAACGTGAAAATGTCTCCTTTCCTAAGCTAGCCACAAGTACATTCGGTTTTAACTAAAGTAATGATTGTGGCAGATTGAGTAATAATTTATTATGCTATAATATAAACATTTATTTTATATTAAAATGGTCAGGCTGATAGTGGCTTGCATTTTTTAAGGCAAACTAAAATGTTTTAGCTCTCTGCTCCCAATCTTATTAATAACAATATAAATATTCTGAATACTGAAATTGTTAGTAACAAATCGTGTTCATTTTTATCTATAATTAATTTCAGTACAATCTTGTTTATATAATAAGCCCTTAAATGTTCTCACTTTGGATCAAAAAAGGAAGAACATTTATGTCTTATGAACAATAATTTAATATGTTATAAGTTGTTTTTAATACATCCTTAAATGCTAGACAATGTGATTATATTAATTATAATATCCTATTTTGTCTAATTTATTGTAGACTGCACTGTGAATTTCATTTCCTAAAAGGGAACTACACTATTAAGTGAAAATAAATATTTCAGAGATGTTAATGCTTTTTAGGCATTGGGGTTGATGGATAGATAATACTTAAGTGGGCTGGGAAATTAGAAGCCAGAAATATGAACTGAATGAGGATTTAGGTAGAGAAATTCAGGTAAAGAAGGTTAAATAGAAAATGTCGAAATCAGTAGGACAGAAAACATGGTGGGAGCTGATGTGGAAAAAACTACAAGAAGCATTAAAGTGGACACAAATGCTACTATGAGTGAGGCAGTGAAGAAATAGTTGTTCATGAGGCACAGCTACAAGGAAGATGATCGTAAACAAGTGGACGGAAAGGTTCTGAGGAAGGGCAGTGCATATAAGGGTGTGTTAAATCTAGCAAAAAGAGAGACTAGACCTGAGTTTAGGCAGTTATGGAGGTAATTGTTCACTCTGCAAAGGAGAAGTTTTATCTCGTACCAAAGGAATGTATGCAGTGTTCCTTTAGGGCTAAGGTGAAGAATGAATAAACTATTCAGACCTCTGCTTTAAATGAATCAACTTAGAGATAAAAGATACAATCCACGAAATTATAAATGTCCTATGTACAGAGATTTACACTGGACTCTTGAAACCACAAATGCCTGACACAGCTAAGGCTTTACCTTCATAAAATCTTCTACTCTGTAAGAAGGCACATGGCTACATATTATAAGTATCCCATTCTATTTCATATGATACCCTATCAGAGGTTAAATGCAAAAAGCCTGTGTCCTACTGGACAAAAGCCAATTGATAAGCCACTAGAGATCTTTTTGAAAATTCTTCCCAAATAGAGATCACAGTGTTTAGTGACAGCTAGATTTTTTTATTCAGGACTCTAAATTGAAGATTGGCAACACATGAGGAAAGTTTATCAGTTAACAGAACAGAAGCTAAGGCGGCTTAAGAAGAACACAGACAATATGGAAGATTTGAAAGCCTGAACTGCAGAAACTATAAGAAATCACAAATTATGAGTGAATAGAACTCACAAGATAGGGAAGATCAGACATACAGGGCAGAGTTTAAATTAGGTTGTTGGTGAAGAAGGAACTACACAAGCAGAAAGAGTGAATTTGGACCCTTACCTCTCACCATTTACAAAGATTAAAAAGATAAGATCCAAACTAATGTACTTAGAAGTGCACTATAAGTAGGTGATGTGAAAAAAGCAGTCATATGTTGTAATGAAATACAAAGTCTAATGCTGGTGCTCTATTATACTTTTGGAGTTCACCAGTGCAGTCAGTACATTAACCCAAGAAGCCTGTTTGATTCTCAAACAACCTTCAAGCAAAATATGTGTATATTAGATGAGATAACTTTATCTATTAGTGGGCAATATCCTTATCCTTGTGTGCAAATTTGAGAGTAATGAAGGCAGAACTGATAAATTTAATAAAGAAAATATGATATTCATTAATTTTCATAGTTATTGAAACATTTTCTGAAACTTTTCATTTTTATGCTTTATGCTTATAAACCCACTCTTCTTGGCTTAACCATAAATTGGTGGATATTTCCTCTGTTCCAGGTACTATTGCGGGATATGTCCCATTACAGTAGCCTACTTAATTTTGGTATGCATTATTTAGCTTTGTTCAACTGTATTCACATGCCCACATTCAATTAAGCGCTTTATAAATAGTGTTTGATGTTAATGTTAACAACAGATTTGGTGAGATTAAATTTAGTAATTATAGCAGAAACTTCCACAGAGGGTAAGGAAACTTAAACTATATATTTCGCATATCTTATATAGACAGATCTGTATCAATCTACAAGTCTTGCCTTTCAACAGAGGGCAAAAATGAAAAAGAAAGAAAGCAAAGAAAATGAAAGCTTTGGTTATTCCTGAAGAGAGTGAGCGCAGTTATTTTTGAAAGGAAACTTATCTTTAAAATTTTTAAAGTAAAAAAGGGTCCTGTCCCTGTGTATATTTCTGATAATATCTGCTACCATTTCCTTATGGCTTTTAAATAGAATTGCTATTCTCTGCGGTATGGAAACTGAGCAAGTTATGGGAATCTTAAATAGAGGACCTGGCCTTTTGGAAATTGGGTTTTATGGATCATGTAGATTTTCCTTGCTTTTCTTTTTCTGTTAAGTCACCCATCCTGGTTAGAATCACCTGGCCAATAAACAAAATGCACTGGTTAGCTGCTCATGTGTGTGGCACATAGAAACAATAAAATATAAAAGAGCTACAGTACAAAATTAACACTGAACAACAAAAAGAAAAGAGCTATGGTGAAGATGGAAACAGAGGTGTCCTATCAAGAAATAAAAGCCACAAATATCGTAGGTGTCAATATATAGCCACTGCCAATTCTAGATACAGATTATTTAGCTAAAGGTAAATTATAGTTTCAAAGTCACTTTGACATACTGGATCTGTGAATTTCATTTTTTTTTCCATGTTCTTTCTTTTTCCCCATCATCATCACACAGTCCTACATCAAGTCTGGCTCAAGTCCTGCCCTGTTTAGTTCACGTTGTAGAAGTATTTTATGAGTGATATTGGGAGACTGTTAGCCATGGTTCTCTCATGTTTCTGCATGTCTTGTGAGAAAGGCAATGACCTAACTTTGTTTTGGAACATCTTTCCAAGGATATTGGTACAACAAGCAGCCCAGGATAATAGAGATTTTCTCCCTTGGAGAAGAGGGAAAGTGTGCTTACTATCCGTTATTTAAAAATTGGGTTCCTTACGCAAACTTAGCTTTATCTTCTGTAATGCAACCTACTGGGTGTGTACGCACTATCTGGGCCCATCTGCATTATACCCCTGAGATCTGGTGGCAAGAGGAAGCCACCCAAACACGCTGATGTCTATGCTTTTTGCTGTATTATAAATAAGAAAATCATTTTTCTTTATCTCAGGAGTCTTCAGTCTTCTGTTAACATCGGTGAAACTGTGGTAGCTTTTGACCCTGAAGTCTCAGGTATTCAATCAACATCCATAAAGCTGAATTACGTTATCTTGTTAATATGCAAGTTGGGCAAAAACTCAGACTCTTCACAGTTTTTGAAAGATAACTCATGAAAATGTTATTTTAATACTATAATAAATATTTCTCTTATATGTTGTTTTAAAAAATAGTATTCTATATTAATTTCACCATACACTCAAATACTTTTGGTATGCTTCTAAGTCCAAGGTTCCTAGACTTCCCATAAAAGAGAATATAAAAACAATGCAGTTGCTTATCTTACAAAATTCATCATATAGAAAGGTATCTATAAAGGAACTAAAGATGTACATATACACCTATAATTAATAAGACAGAATATAAATACCAGTGAGAGAGTTGAAAGGTTACATAAGTGAAAAAAAAATACAAGCTGGAAGTCTTAAAGTCAGAGGAGAGAGCTTAGAAGTCATATAATCATTACTTCCAGGTTTGACTGCAGGAATGCTTTTTATATAATCAACTTTCCCGACATAGTTATACAGTTATTGCTTGGCAGTATCCAAGGACACCAGAAGAAAACTCACCCACTTACAAAGCAGTCAATTCCATTATTTGATAGCTCTGGTTGTTAACATGTTATTTCCTGAATTAAAAACTGTCCAGTGATAAATTCCATAGGTTCACTTGCCTGTAGATCTAATCCTTCTTCCACATGAGCGTCCTTCAAATGTGCAATATTTTCATTCTGAACTGAGAATAGCTCATTCAGCCACTCATTTCACACCTTATGTCTCCTTATGCTACATTTGAACAAATGATCATTTAAACTCAAATACACAAGTTTTCAGTTCTGCTCTCATATTTCATCTTGCTTATTTTGACCTTGAGTGACACACTGTTGAGATAATCCTGAATCTTGATTCTACTTTGTGACTATAGAAGGGTTCCAACATAATTTTATGATCATGAGATATCCTGTAGAAATTATTGAATAAGTTTTACAATTATATTTTGAACCAATAATTATGTGGAAGCTTTAGTTTGCTAACTGTGGAAGTTTACCAAAGCCTGGCGTGGGCAGGATGGAACCCAAGTACAAAACTTCTGATGACCATTGGATAGATTTCATATTCCTGTGATATTTCCATTTGCTACTTTTAGGAGTATGATAAATTGATTATCTGATGTCTCTTTAAAGAAATGAATTAGGAAGATTGTGTCTTCCAAAATGTACAGAACAAAGGAACTAAACCACACCAGATTCAGTGTTATTAATGATAATATATGGCTATTGGAGCTAAAGAGCTTTCATATGTCCCCTTCATTTCTCTGAGTAATTAGATCCTCTCATTAGAACACAATCAATTTATCATGTTCAATGTACAGATAATGTGATGATTGATGTCTTTGCCACACGCTACATGATATAGAAATATTATATATGACTTTTTAATAATTTTAAATAACAGAGTGTCTGAGTTTATTTCACATTCATATGTTTTTTCCCCTTTTAGCATTCTTATTGCTCTTAAAATGTGACACAGAGAATTAATTTAGGCTGGCATTTGCCCTCTGGTTCTGATGTTACTAGATATGATCAGCTGAAAATAATTAATATAATAATTGGACTTTCAGCTATGAATTAAGATAATAAAATATAACATTAGCTATTTAAAAGTATTTTCCTGATACATAACCCGAAGTTCTAAAATATATTTTCCACACTGAATTATGTTCATTAATATTTCATAAGTGATTACATATATACATATGAAATATATACTACTTCGATGGTTTTTCATGTAATTAATCTCATAGTAAGTCAGTAAATTTGTATTGTTTTAATCTATTAATACAATAATTTGGTAATTCAACATAAAGTTAATTACCTGGAAATTAAACATGTGATTTCTGTAACTGGCTTACTAGACAGGCTGAATCTAACAGGGCACAATAAGAAAAAAGCTACATTTTTCTCCTATCCATATGTTTAAGATTTTCTTTGGGGAATCCCTTTCAGATCCTTGGAAGACATCTCATTGGGATCCTGTAGTTCCACAATCACTATTGATGATTAGAACAAGTCCTATACTGGGAGAGAGGGGAAAGAATAAAAAAACAAAAAATACCTCTCTTCGTTATGAATAACTCCAGTCTTGGGGACATTTAATATTCACATTTACATTCAGTTAACTACTGTTCCTTTCCCTTCATTTGAGGTCTGAGCTGTGGTTCTGGTACTCCCAGTGGGAGGGAATTTGGCTCGGTCTTTAGCTCTCCTTCCGCTTCTTTCTTTCGTTTGGCTTTTCCAGGGTCAATGCAGTGGAAGAGGAATTTCAGGTAGAAATGCAAAAGTCTTATGTACTAATTCTGCTATAATTCTCACTTGGTTAATACTGGCTGAGCATTACGCCTTCCACCACGGCATATCTGGAAACACTGGCTCTTTTGTGAGTCACATTTGTGATTTCTTCAGAGAACATTGCTCTGTTACACACCTCACATAAATAGTACTGCAGTTTCCTAAGTGCATTATATATACCCGAACACACCTCCCACCCTGGCAACTATTTGCAGTGGCAAACCTTATGGCTTCTTTCAGCCTTATTAGGTAGGCTCTCTGAGTGAGCCATCACATAATCAGAAAATGCAGAAACACAGATTTCTTTCCTTATCATGGCACAAGGAAAGCTGTTTTACCATAACAGCTCACAGCTTGGCAAAAAGGAGACAGGGGAATCAGACGTTCATGCACATTCCTTCATTTAACAACCTAGGTGAGGCCGTCCCAAAAATTAACTTAACTCCCCTCAAATGCACGTACTGGTCCCACACATTTCTACAGCCCAACACTTCACCAGCTGAGGAGAGTGATGCCTCCCTGGGCCTTCAAGCAGACCCCAAAGTTCTGTCAATGTTTCTCTTGGGTTAGGAGAAGGAGCAGAGGTTACCTCCCATGTGTGGGGTCTATGGGTAGGAAATACGATCACATTCTTTAGGAGGTTGACAGCTCTACTTCCACAGCACTCTGCTACCATCCTTTTGAATTTCTGGCCTTCTGTTAGAGGGGCTCGAGGAAGGCTAGAAACCACTGGGCATACCCACTGTCATGTCGTCATGTGCTCAGTTATTGTGAATGTGTCCAGCCATCCTTAGGAGAATGTGGGTTACTCATAATCTGATGTTCTCAGTTTTGGAGTTTCAGCAATAATCTGAGGCACATGGAAAGTCTCATTCAACAGTTCTTTAGATTTTACATGTTTCTAATTCATATAAGTATTTAACTTAAAATTTTAGTAACTACAGTATGCTATGCAAATTGTAGTATTTTGTCGAAAAAATTCTTAATTTTGGCTTTCAATCAAAAGAGGTTTTCTGATCAAATTAGTTTAGAAATGCTGCTGTAAAATAACTCTTCTCTGGGGAACGAAAAGTTCTATAAAATATTATTAAAACAACATCCTTTTTAATTTTGCTTAACTTAGATTTCCCCAGATTTCTTTGACATTGCTACATTTTTCTACATAAACTACTATCTTATATATACTATTTTATAGAACAAGTATCACTGGAACACAATTTGGAAAATATATTTTGAAATAGCATTTAATACATACGATAAAGCAATGTGAAATTCAATATGATCATTGCAAAGGGATAATGAACTGTAGGTTAAAGTCAATTATCAATTCCTCAAGAACTGAATAATTCTCTAGGACTTACTCTCTTGCCATTATGCCTCAAAAAAGCTTTCAATCTCAGGAAATTCTAGAAATTAATATAAACTCTACTACAGCAACATTTAGCTGAAAAGTTTGTATCTCAGTTTTGCCACCAGAATGTGTCAAGAAAAGCTCCACTTTTAATGTATATTTGTTTGATAACCCTATGTTCTAGTTGTATTTAACTGTGCTATATCTGTTCCTCTCTGCTTCTTAAGTGTGAGTACTGCCACTGAAATCCTGGGCTGAAGTTACTGAATGTTGTGTTTAATGATACATTTAGTAGCAATCAATATTTTAGGCTTGGACAGTTGAGACACACATGTTGCTCTTTAACCCAGAAAAAGTAAACCAAATGAGTCATTTTCTAATAGTGATGTAGAGATCACATACAAAAAAAATTCTATGGTGCTTTAGCAATGGTTAGTCCAAGCAGAAGAAAAGAACATGCTTCTCCAATAAGTTTAGAGTATTATTAGGGTCATGGGACATTTTTTTTTTAATTTAAGAAGTATATGGGATTCATCTTTAACCCTAGGAATATATACAAACCTGCAATATGTAGTTAAGATGGGAAAAGATTGCTTAGTATGATTTTCAAACTCAACTGTACCATAGTAGCTGTGAGACTAAGCATTTGAATATTAGTTTTTATTTTTCTGTGGATATTAAGTATCAATCATTCAAATTGTAGTTTTATTATACATCCTTAATAGACTAAATTAGAGAAGACTTTCTATTACATAGATCCAAGTACATTTTCTGATTTATTGGATTCTTAAGGCTTTACGTAGGCAGTCATTAGTAAATAGCCAGAGTTTAGGCCTTGATGTGCCTGGCAGACTTGGAATGAAATTTCTACTCTATGTCTTTGGATAAATTAATCAAAAGTTCCTCTAAGTTCTCATTTTCTTACATGAAAAGAGAAACAAATATCTGCTAAGGTTCTTTTGAAGTTTGCATTTAGTTAGTACATGATAGTGTTTAACAAGGACAGTGCCTTTCTGAAATCAGGAGAGTATTTTGTATTTTTACTAAAGACGGGGTTTCACCATGTTGGTCAGGTTAGTCTTGCACTCCTGACCTTGTGATCTGCCTGCCTCAGCCTCCCAAAGTACTGTGATTACAAGCACGAGCCACTGTGCCTGGCCAAAAATCACATTTTTTAAGGAATTCTTGGATGAAGTTTCCACACCCAATCCCAGTCTCAGCATTCAGCACCGTAGACTGCAAGCACCCATTTACTTGTGTGTGTGTTTCATGCTGGGCAACTTGAGGTCAGGGGCCATTTTTTGTTTCTCCTTTTGTCTCCAACATGTAGCAGAGTGCTCAGCACATTTGGAATATTTGTTAATGTATAAATAAAGGGCATTTTTGAATTTACTACAATGTCAATGCAAACAACATTTAGTTGTATTCTGCCTATGTTGTTTAAGAGTAAAGTATATTTAAATAAAATGTAAGAAAGTCACTGAGGAAGCATTTTCTACTATAATATGAATATGAAAAACAATAATTATTGAATATGCATACATATTATGTTTATATATTTATATACATGCATTAATTGTACTTCCTTTATTAACAAAAATAAAACTTAGATCTAGTTATCTGATTCCCGTAATAATCCATGTATACTATTATCATTACTATGAATCAGTAACAAATATTAATAACGTTGACAATTTATATTTGTTAATAAACATTTAATGGGCTAACACAATGACTTAAGAATATACACAGCACTGAATTAGACTTTTCCCAGAGGGCTTTTATTCCAAACTAGACAGGCAGATCAGACACAAACATAGAGAAAGAAGGTTAATGCATTCAGGGAAAGAATGACTGACATCATGACATATAGATCAATACCTGACACTTAAAAGGAAAGCGAGAGATCTGAATTACTTAATGCAATTTATCACCATTATTAAAAAAAATACCCATAACAACCACAAGGACTCAAGCACACATTCTGGGAGAAGGTTGACCTAAAAGTTTCGGGTTAAGTGAGGACCCTGAATATATTAATCATTGAAGAGCTAGTGAGACAGAAACAAGGTTTGCATTACCCTAGATATTGAATAACATGGCATAGAACAGGGCTGCTCTAGGGCAAACCACTCATAAAAAGCTTTTAGTGGAAGAGAAAAATCATCTGTCTGGCAGTTTCTTTATGATCCTAAGAAGATATGAAGAGATGGAAAGAAGTTATGTTTTAGCAAATCTATTACCTCTATGTGATTATTATTTTCATTTTCTTTTTTTCTCAACTTATGGATCCCACATCTTTAACACAAGTGTTAGCAAAGTTTCTGTTGTTTCTGCATGTCTTGTTATTATAAAGTAATATTAGTTCATGGAAAAAGAAACTTAAAAGAAAAAAGACACACCTAAATATTAATAACTTTTTAAAGGACTAAGAACAAATAAAATGATATAGCTATTAAATCATCAATAATTCATTTTTTTTGAGACAGAGTCTTGCTCTGTTGCCAGGCTGGAGTGTAGTGGCGCGATCTTGACTCACTGCAACCTCTGCCTTCTGGGTTCAAGTGATTATCCTGCCTCAGTCTCCTGAGTAGCTGGAACTACAGGCACGTGCCACCACGCTCGGCTAATTTTTGTATTTTTAGTAGAGATGGGGTTTCATCATGTTAGCCAGGGTGGTCTCAATCTCTTGACCACGTGATCCACCCACCTCGGCCTCCCAAAGTGCTGAGATTACAGGTGCAAGCCACCACGCTTGGTCTTAAATTGTCAATAATTTTAAAAAGGTAAGAAGTTGTGGGAATGTGGTACTTTGTTTCTGTGAGTTCCTCTGTATATGTTCTGCTCTATGATCTATTCTTATATCATCCAGATTATTTCCAATTAAAATATATCCACTAGTATTTGATAGGACAACAGGGTGACTATAGACTTCAATAACTTAGTTGTACATTCACAAATAACTAAAACGGTATAATTGGATTGTAACACAAAAAATAAATACTTGAGGGGATGGATACCCCATTCTCTATAATATGATTATTATGCACTACATACCTGTATCTAAACATTTCATATATCCCATAAATATATACAACTACTATGTACCCACAGAAATTAAAAATAAAATTAAAAATATATCCACTCAGATATGTGGTCATCTTAACCATAAAATCAATGGTTATATTCAGGTTCTAAACTGGGTTAATAATTTCGCTATTCCTAAGTCTCTGTTTTTATGACAGTCCTATAATAACTTACATCTCAACATTGTTGCAAGGATTTAATAATGCAAGATATTTTAGCCACCTTGCAGTGCCTGGCATATACTATATGATAAAAATGTGTTTTTTAAGAATATATTTTATAATTGTGCAGGGATGTCTCCTTCACTCTTCCAGAAATATAAAACAATTTAAGTTCCTTGTAAGGTCTGACAGTAAATACAAAGAGTTTACTGAGCAATTTTGCTGTTTAACTTTTCATTAATACAAAATAACCTAAATTTTACTAGACTTCTAAAAATCACTTCTAGAAATCTTAGTTATTTAAAAAATTAGATACATTTTAACATTTGATTATTTACTAACTTAATTTTAATGTATTATGAACATGATCTCTGAAAACTCTTCAATACACTTGGCTGTCCTGACAAGTTTACAGACAGACTAAAGTATGGCACTGCATTGTGCCTGAACATGTTAGATTTTATTATCCATTTTTATCAAAGTGAAATAATATTATATATAGGCACATATTTCACTCAATTGTATTAGTCATATTCAGGAATTCAACAATTAAGTTTGGAAACCTTCCAACTCACCAATCTCAAATCATTCTTAACCTAATCATCCATAATACTGATCTCAGTAAGTTCCTATGTTCACTGAAGGACAAGAGGTCTAACATTACTGTATTTTATTTAAAAGGCACTATTATTTATCAGAAGTTAAAGAAAATGTTGGGTCAGTTTTGAACCAGGAGAATGGAACACAGAGACAAAGAAATCAAAGATCCAAATCACTATCATTGATCTCTGTTACTAAGGCAGCTCTATCTTAGTGTACAGATAGATGGAGTCAGGAAATAAGTCAAGAATGTTATTGACTACTTAAGAATAAAGGAATTTAAATCAGTGTCTCACAGCATCCCAAACTATATCTAACTTGCAGTTTATACAAATATTGTATAATTAACATTGGTCATTATGCGACAGAAATCTATAGTATATTTTATGAAATCAAATACATTTGTAGGTAATTGACCTTATAGATTCTATACCACACCAACAATTATAGTGAAAATCATCCTGAAGGGCTCTGCAGCATGCCTAAAATCAGTTATTTTGCTAGCAATTGAGACAGTACTAGATCACAGCTCTCCTAACTTAGCTCAGTGATGCTTTCTAACAGCTTTGCTTCATCTAGACTTCCGAACAGTTTTAATATCATCTGTGAACCATATGTAAGAAGCTAATTACAATGTCCCAGAAAATATTGCATATTTGCAATACAAATCAAATACGTGGTATGTAAAAAATCATGAATGAGAGATCCTTCAACAAGGGTTAGATTTAGTTAAGTGGAATATCTGGCACTTTTTTTTTCCAGTTACACTGTAGAATGGGGAAAGACTGCAGCTAACACACCAGCCTGATATAGCATTTCCAATGTGGTATGATTCGTTATGGATTCATGCTTTTGGACTGTTGTAAAAATAAAGGTATAATTTAAACAAAAATATGAGTTACATTTGATGTAACAGTAGTTACCATTTCCATTCAAATACTCTCCACATGGTTGTTGGTAGAATTAACCAATTTTAAACTGTGATAGTCATTACTGGAGTATAAAATTATAAACATATATGAATAGCAATTTCTTAACCACTTAGAAAGGACTTCAATATATTGAAATATACAGATAGGAGAATGACAATATAACTTTGTGTCAACTTTTTTCTTAATGTTCTATACTAAGGTAAGAATCAGACATGTAAGAAAATAGCTAACAATCCTAATTTTATTTAATTAATTATAAAAGTTTCCAATAGATACCCAATGATTATTATTGTCCGTCTGGACACCTACTTGATTTTAATTAGTTTTAGACTATTTCCAGAACACAAATGATCTTATGGAATAAAATACATCAGAATTAAACTGGCCAGAATTTTTCTTTGTCTATTGTTTGGAATAAATTACTACTTCCTCCTCTTGGTTGATTAAAAAGAATAATTCATTGAGACATTTGTCTCAGTTAAAACTTCTAAACAAATTTTTATAAGATACTTGGCTTACTATGTACCAGACACTACAGTAAGTGCTTTATATGGATTATCTCATTTAATACTAATAATATCCTATAAAATGTACTATTACCTTCATTACAAAAGAGAAACAGAGGCATCAGGAATTCAAGTAATGCAATCAAGGCAAAACACATGACAAGTCATGGAAATGAAACATGAACAAAGACTTATCATTATAATAATAGCTGTTTAAGACACTTAAAGCTAACAATTATTGAACACATCCAATGTGCCAGCCCTCTGAAGTATACTTAACATGTATCAGTTAATGTAATCCTCAAAATTCTGTATTATGTGTGTAATAAGGTGGCATTATATCAGGCTCTGGGCATATAGTCATGAAATCTCTGATGAATCTCTGAGTACAGTCAATATTTAGGGTTACAACAGATATAGCCAGGAGAATTCATAACTCTGGATATGGGAAGGTGTGAAGCAAAGTGTTCAGAAAGAAAAGTTGTGTGATCATTGTAAAACATATGCTAAAATTCTGACACCTAAGTAAAGAGGGAAGATCTATGTCACCTCCTTCTGAGTAACAAATGAACTTAATGACTTATCTGAAATCAATGGAAAGGAATGGAAATGATGCTGTGTGACTTCCAAGGCACAGTCTGATAAGGCAATGCAACTTTGGTCTTATTTGCTGCAACACTGGCACTTGGAGCCCTGAGCCCCAACATGGAAAGTTCAATTTCAGATGCCAAGCAGTGAGGAGGTCAAACTACATGGAGAGGCCACATGTAGCTATACTTGGCCATCCTTGTCTTTAAGTTTACCCAGATTAGGCAATAGATACGTGAGTGAACAAGATTCCAGAAGATTCTAGATCCCAGACATTGAGCCATTCCCAGTCAACAAGACTTACCTTCAAGGCTGTAGAACCTGTGGAGTAGAAACATGTCACCTCCGCTCTGCCTTTTCATATCCTTACCACAGAATCTATGAGCATAACAATATGGTGATTTTACACTAATACAATTTGGGGTGACTTATCATGCAGCAATAGTAATTGGAGCAATGGTTTTAGTAATTTAAACAATATTCATAAGATACATTACTAATATTGGACATTGTTTAGCCTGACAGGAGAATATTACTGAAAATAACTTGAAAATATCTATAGTTTGAATATTTGTTCCCTTCAAATTTCACATTGAAATTTGATTCTCAATGTTGCAGGCAGGATCTAATGGACAATATTTGGGTCATGGAGATGGATCCTTCACCAGGTGAATGACTTCTTGCTGTATGAGTAACCATAAGAGCTGGTTGTTTAAAATAGCCCGGCACTCCCCTACCTCATTCCTTTCTCTGCACATGCTGGTCCACTTTATCTTCCACTTTGAGTGGAAGCTGCCTGAGGTGCTCATCAGAAACTGAACAGATGTCAGCACCCTCCTTCTTGTATAGCCTGCTGAACTGTAAGTCAAATAAACCTCCTATAAGTTTTATTTACAAGTTACTCTGCCTCAGGTATTCCTTTATAGCAACTCAAAATGGATTAAGACCTAGACAATAAAAATATATTCACCATTAATATTTCATTTATTGACTTCCATGTACATAATGAATAAATGAGTGGAATGAAGATAAAAACTATCCCAATTTGTGCTGTCTTATATAACACAAACCACATTTGGCTATCAATCAAATAGAGATGTGCTATAAGTATAAAATACAAGTGTTTGAAGACAGTTTTAAAAATTATGTAAAATTATCTCAATAATTTTACATTAATTAACCATTGAAGTGATATTTCGGATATCTGAATTTTTATATTGATTACATGATAAAATACACTATGAAGATTAATTTCATCAGTTTCTTTTTTAAATTTTTATTAATTTTGGTTCCTAGAAAATGCTAAATTTTATTAATTTTGGTTCCTAGAAAATGTTAAATTTAATGGCAGCTCATATCTGTGATTCATATTGTTTATCTATGTGACAGCACTAGACTGACCATTATTTTATCTTGGAAAATACTGAAACTAGTGAAAGAAAATAGTATAGAATCTGATTAATAATTTTTATTTTGCCATAATTTTCTCAAATTCCAAAAAGTGAGTAGATATTAGTTTATCCAATGATTTATATAACCCAAGTAAGTAAAATAATGACTTTGAGATGCTTGTCATTCAAAAATAAGAAAGCAAAAAAGACTTGGTGTCAAAAACACAAGCACAGTAAAGTTGATGGTACTGCTGATGCCAGCCCTGTCTGGAACTGCCATTACTAAGATGCAGGGTGCACAGAGGAAGCACAGCCAAGGTTGTACACTCCACAGAGTCAGCGGGTGCCATGAACAGGGAGGAACCCTGCCCCCTACCAAGTCATCAGGGCTGAAGCCCCATGCTCCTGGGCACAGCTGCAGCTGACCAGCCATGGCTCTGGACCCAGGCATCCCTGCACTCGTGGGAACCCAGGAAGCCCCTTGCCACTGCAGGCTTGAAAGGGCTTGCTCCCACTGCCTGTCCTCTGCCCACTCCTGGTGCCCGGGAGTGGGTGGAGCAAAGTTGTGGCCAAGCCTGGGTGCTGTTGTGACCTGGCTGCATGTGTGCATGCTTGGGGCAGTGCCAACATGACAGCCTCCTGTTGCCTTGGCCCACTCCAGACTTTGGGCACTGATGATCATGGGAGGGAGGCCTGGAGGGCTGAAGGCTGCTTGGCATGGGCCTGCAGGCACCTTTCCACATGAACAGCCTGGGTGCCATGGATGATGTTGATTGTGGGAGGAAGCAGACAGGCTCCTGGGCAGAAAGGGGCAGTCCCCAGTGAAGCCCCACCTTCAAGCTGGGGACAGCCTGAAGCCTGTGGGCCAAGCTATCAGTTCCAGGTGGGTCTGTGGCCCAGAGTGAGAACTTATGGTGCTTTTCTGGGCATGCCAATGGCCGCCTATGGATCAATAAGCATGCACTTCCTCCCTTCTGAGCTCTTAAAACCCCCAGACTCAGCCAGACTCACACAGACATTAAGACTAACAGCTGCCCAAAGGAGCTAACCACTTCGGGTCTCCTTGACTTGTTTAGACAGCCTGCCTGTTAAATGAGCTACCAACTGCGGTTCATCTCTACACTGAGAGCTGGAGACTTGTTGGGACAACCTGCCTGTGGATAGGAGCTACCCACTTTGGGTCTCCTTTCTGCTGAGATCTGGACACTCATTGGGATGACTTGCTTGTGGAAATGAGCTACCCACTTCGGATCTCCTGAGAGCTGTTCTGTCATGCAATAAAGCTCATCTCCACCTTGCTCACCTACCAGTTGTTCATGTACCTCATTCTGTGGGAAGTGGGACAACTGAAAGAGCTTTATTTCAGTTGTAATAAACTGTTCAGAGCTTTATTGTAACACAAACAGGGCTGAAACATCAACCCTGACTTGCCACATTGCAGGCAACTAGAAGGAAAGAAGAGCTGCAGTCCTTCGGGAGCCAGACCTAGGTACTCCCTGAGCCAGGGCTGTGACACCCTCTTTGGGGTTCTGTGGTTGCAGCTCCAAGCTTTCGGGCACCACTGCATTCCCCTTGTCCAGATGTAGATGTCCACAGCACAAGCCACTTGTGGTGCATCTAATCCAGCCACAGGCTTGCACTCAGTGCCTGTGCTATCACCCAGAGCTGCCCACACCGCTGCAGCAGCTGATGTGCCTGGCTGTGTGCAGTGGCCAGACCTGTGCTCACTCACTTATGCACCCCTTGCCACTCTGTGCCTGGCTCACCCTTGGCAGGTAGGGGATCTGGACCAATAGCATCAGATGAGTGCACCTGCTAGGCTGAGTGGGCAAAACAAGTCCAGCGGGCCCAAGCAAAAACTCAGGCAAAGGCACCATCAGCCACAGAGGTTTTCAGCTGTAAAAGCAATACCCTAAGGTTCCCATAACAGTGTCAAATTAGATGCTTTATTTTATTAAATTAAGGGTGCTCTATTTACCATGTTTTGTTAGACTATTCAAAATCTTGATTGACTTAGAATCTCTTTCATTTTCACACAAAAATATAATGAATCAAAACTTTTCACAAATTTTCTTAATTTTCTCATTACCTTTAAATGTATTTTCTCTAATCTCTTCCCCTTTAAGATATAATTTATATTTTCTCACATTTCCCTAGCTCTTAAAGCAGAGACTAGAGTGACAAAATGCAGTAAGTACAATAATCTTTAGATAGAATCTCAACATCTTGAAAACTGTTTAAAAAAAGGGAATTCATATTAACATTTCAAAAGTAAATGGATTAAAAGTTATTATTTTAGGAAAATTCTGACAGTTTTTCTTTGAACTGTTAAAATAAATTTTGAACAGTTAAATCGTATATGTTTTAGCCTTTCTATCACTAATCAAACCCCATGCATGCTCTGAGCACAGCCCAACTTCCTTTTCTGCCAGCAGTCTTTTCTTTACCACCCGCCATTCGTCTGTCACTCTTAATTCCAGACTTCACTCTACCTGCCATGCTGCTACAGAGCTGCCACCAGTTTCATCTTAAAAGCTTGACATTTAGCCTTTCCTGCTCAGCTTCAGTCAATCAACTACTTGAACTTTGTGAATGTACCTTGCAAAATATGTGGATAGTGTCAGCCCGACTAAAAACTGTGA
Source organism: Mandrillus leucophaeus (assembly GCF_000951045.1). NCBI lineage: Eukaryota > Metazoa > Chordata > Mammalia > Primates > Cercopithecidae > Mandrillus > Mandrillus leucophaeus. Next base: position 999,037 of record NW_012105298.1, read on the forward strand.
GATTGACTGTTTCCTTCCCTCAAGGAAGTGTGTAATTATGCCAAATGCAACTGTTGGCCTGCTAGTCTGATGGCGTTTCTGTCATACACTCTCCTCAGAAAGACCTAAAAACTGTCAGCTAAAGCTGTGTGAAGTGGTTCGTGTCACCTCTGGGAAAACACCTGTCAGCTTCTATGTACAGTCAAAAGTTCACTGAACAAGAAGACAGTCAAAGTGGTGGAATTACAATGAGAGAGAGAGGTACTGTAAACTAACATGCAGGTTGGTCAGGAGTTCTGTCAATAACCACCAGTCATTTTGCTGTGGACCAGTGCAAAGGTCTGATTAAGGTTTAGAGTTGCAAATTCAAATGTCTTCAGAAGCCAGGGAGGTAAGATGTATTTGTGGAGAGACCAGATATTAACTTACTCTTACTACAACTCTTACTACAACTATTACAATTATTGAGAACTTACTATATGCCAGGTTTTGTCTCAAGCAATAGATACATAGATCTGGATCTAGATCTGGATCTTTATTTAATCTTTTAAACATGCTATGAGTTAGGTACTGTGATTTTCATTACTTTATGGATAAGTATAGTGAGGTGTAGGCCACGTGAGAAAGAAGTGTGGCATTCAAATTTAAACTGTCTACTTCCAGAGACTGTGTGCTAGAGGTAGTGGTGGCACCTGTGTCAACCTGAAGAGCAAATGTATTACCTTAAGGCATTCAATTTTGGCCACATAAAACAAATGCATTTACCATCCCAATTCAGCTAGTGATTGGTCTACAAAATCAAAGTTGGCACATTTATTTTTCTAAATTCCAGCCATGTGTTCTCATGCAGCCTGAAATTAAATATAAATATTTAACTGTAAAACTCAATTTTGTTGTAGTAATCAAAACACATGTTTTACATACAACCTCTTTACAGTATCCCTTACTGCTTAAGTTCAGCGCTTTTTTGTTTATATTTATAGTATAAAGAAGAAAATAACATAAAAATTTCACAGTATATGAAAATGAACGTTGTTTACTTTCACAGTCTAAAATACAGTTTTAATGTTTTGTTTTTAAACCAGCAAGTAAACACTTGAAGAAAAAAAATCACTGACTATTCCTTATTTTGTGGTCAAATATGTGACACTCTCCTTTTTAATATTAACCATTGGATATGCCATTGTAAAATATTCTTTTTACTTTATAATTAGGAAGGACGTGATAGAATAATAACTTATTTCATATCCAATATTGTCATTCCTTTTTTTTTTTTTTTTTTTTGAGATGGAGTCTTGCTCTGTCACCCAGGCTGGAGGGCAGTGGTGCGATCTCAGCTCTCCTCCCACTGTAGCTTCCTAATTACCTGAGATTACAGGTGCACACCACTATGCCCAGCCAATATTCTCTTTTGTAACACTGTAGGGTAATCAAAGCTAGAACTGCCTTCAATCACTTTCTGTCTCTGAAGCAGTCATCAGATTTAGGTTGCTGAAATCACTTACCTTTATTTTCAAATAGAGACTCTTGGATATGCCAATGAGATAAAATCCCCCCCATTAGTTTGACATGCTTAATAAAAAAGCAGAGGATGTCCATGTCTGAATCTATTATGGTACAGAGTTCCCATTGATGCCCTCGTGCATTAAGAATGAGCCTTTGCTGTGTCAGCAAGATAAGCCCCAAAAGAATGATCTTTTATTGACTAAACTGTCTACCTCAATCTTGTGCGGAAGAACACTTGTCATGCTGCACTGGACAACTATTGACCAGCAGTAATGCATAAAAATGTAAAGTAAATTGTTTCATTAAAAATTTTATTCTCAAACTAAAGCAAAACAATTATACCACTTCTATAATTCTACAGAAGAAAGTAAGTCTTTCAAATTATCCTAGGTTATGTTTAAAATTTTTTGAATAATCTTAAAACATATATATCTCAAATGCAAGATTTTATGTTTATGTTTGACTAGAAACAAGTAATAGGCACACGTGTTTAGGTCTGGCTTATAAACAAGTGACAGGCACATGTGGGGGTTTTAATGGGAGATTCAGTAGCACTGAAATAAATAGAAAAGACCTATTTTTAATTTCTATTGCAGAATAAAATGTAATGCTGTAATTACATACCATAATCTTTTTTTGCTTTTATAATTCAATAATCTGAGGTTGAAGTTCTCTGCATCATCAAGGGGGAAGAAATGAAGGTAAAATCTTAGATTATTCTGACACTGAGTAAAAACAGCCAGAACTCTGTGGATTCCAGAAACTTTTACCTTATATATAATGTAAACAACAATTTTTAAAAATTATAGATAAAAATATATGATGATTCTTAATAAGTTTTAGTCTGATGTCATAAGAATGGAGATATAACCAAATATTTAACTTTATTAATGGTTAGAAATATGCCAAAGAAAACATAACTTAATTCTGCTTTAGCCATGAGAGTTACTAAAATCACCTTGAGCCTACTGCTGTAAATAACTACATACACTGACTATATATATAGGAAACAAACGTGTTCTGAAATTGAAAAGTAGGCAGCACAAGACTGAGAACACAGAGACAAGAAACATGTGATGAATGTCCTATGATATCATCCAAGCTTTCTGCCAGGAGGATTTTTTCAGATCATAGTGAAAAAAAGGTGTGAAGGGTAGAGGGAGGGATGATTAGTGACAATAGGCTTTCTGGGTCTAAGAGACAGAAAAAAGAGTTTGGGAAAAATTAGGCACCTAGAATATCTTGGACAAAATGCTGGAGAAAAGGGAGCACTGTGGAAAAAGAGATAAAAAATATCTGCATAGGAGTCTTTCTGAGAGTGTTACTAAATATTAAGTCATGCATATATATGGAAAAACTTCAGAAAGCCAGCCAAAGAAAAACTGTGGCAGCTATAAAGGTAAGTTCAACAATTCTCAGATTCATAAAGTACTAGAGATATATCAGTTCTGATAAGTCTTGTTTGAACAACCAAGGAATTAAGGAAAGGCATTAGAAGAGTCATATTATAATAGAAGGGTAAAAGTAGGCCATTTTGGAAAAGTTTTAAAATATGCCTCAAAAAGAAACAAGCTAATCTACAAGTAACTTTAGTTGCTTATCAGATTAAAGCCTAACACTCTTTAAAGACAACTAAACTCAACAATGACATCAACATAAATTTACAAGGTCCAGTATCCAATTAAAGCTTAACAGACATGTGGAAGAATGTAAAATTTGTAACAAGTTAGAGAAAGGTTAGTAGAAAAAGATACTTAGAAAGAAATAACAGAGCAGGTGGACATACTATAAGCAAACCTAAAATTAAAAGAAAAGCATGAACATAATGAAGAGAGAAATGAAAAGTATATAAAAGAACAAATTGAACTTGTGTGGATGAAAAAGACAATTATCAGAAGTGAAGAATTCTGTGGATGGGAATAATAGCTGATTTAACACTATTCAAAAAAGATCGGTGAAAATACAGCAAGAGCAAATATCCAAAGTGAAGAACAGAGAAAGATAAATGGTGGGAACTGACAAGAACTTCAGTGAACAGTTTACAAATATCAAGAGGCTAAACATACGTGAATTGGAGTTTAAAAAGAGAGAAAAATAAATACTTGAAAAACATTCCATATTCTATGAAACAAATAAACTTACTGATTCAAGACCTGTAAAAAAAAAAACAAAAACAAAACAAAAAAAAAAAACAAAAAAAAACCTTACTGGGTAAATCTAAAGACAACCGTACCAAAGTATTTTCTAATGAAATTGTTGAAAACAAGTGAAAAAAAAGAAAATTTTGAAAGTAGCCAGAGGAGAAAAGACATATTTTGTACATAGGAGCAAAGATTACCACAGTTTTCTCACCAAAACTTAAGTGGGAAATCAATTAAATTCCATTTTGAAAGACCTGATAGGAAAAAGAAAATACTAAAGTTCTATCCAGCAGAACTGTTCTTAAAAATGAGGACAAAATAGCTGAGAGAATTTGCTGCCAGATCTGCAAGGTGTTTTTCAGATGGAAAGAAAATAACCCTAGACGGAAATTTCCATTTACATAAAGGAATAAAAAATACCAGAAATGATACATATATGAATAAATTTTAAAAAAATTATTTAAAACACAAGTGATAGTTTAAAGTAAAAAAATATATTGTCTGTTAATAATACACATAAAGTATAATGTGAAAATAGTAGAAAAAACAATAACCTTTTATTGTTCTATAACAAGAAAAGGTTATAGAAGTACACTGTTGTAAGATTCTTACATTATATATGAGGTGAAATAATAGGATTTGAAGATACACTGGGATTGTATAAAGTTGCAAATTTTAAACTGTAACCCGACCACTAAAAACATTAAGCAAAAAAATCCAATAGTACAGATAAAATGATATTCTAAGAAATAATTATTGAGAAGATTGGAAAAAAAGGAAATAGAACAGTGAGTGGACAAATGAAGGCAGATAAGATAGTAAATTTAAATGTAACCATAAGTACATTATTATTTAAAATGAAGATATCCTAAGACTGAATCATTTTCTTAAATGTCATTGCAAAATTTTTCACTTGTTTCTTTTGCTCTTTCACTTCAAGTGCATAAAAATCAGAACTTCAAAATCTATACATGAATCAATCAGAACAGAGGATTCTATTTGTTATTGTAAATAGAAGAGGAGAGTGGTAAGAAGTGAAATGAGCTAAAATGGCAGGAAAAATGATTTGCCTAATTTTGCCAATTCCACTGTATAAGACAGGGTTCTATGGTGAAACAGAACCAAATGGTTGCGTATTTGTGCATATATGTGTGTATAATTTTAAGGAATTGGTTGACACAATTGTGAGAGTTGGCTTATCTGAAATCTGTAGGGCAGACCATCAGGCTGGAAATGCAGGCAAAAGTTGATGTTGTAGCCTTGAGACCACAATTTGTAGGCAGGCTGGAAAACTGAAAACTCAGGCATAATTTATATGTTACAGTCTTGAGGCAAAATTTCTTCTTTCTCTAGGAAACCTCAGTGTCTGCTCTTTATGCCTTCAATTTAATGGATGGTGCCCACCAATGTTACTGAAGGTAATATCCTCTACTTATCAGTCAATTGATTGCAGATGTGATTAACATCTGCAAATATGTTCATGGCAACATCTAGACTAGTGTTTGACAAAAACAAAAACAAAAACAAAACAACAAAAACTGGGCACCATTGCCTAGTCACATTGACACTTTCACTCTCAAGAGTGAAACCTGATAGAATGAATGCTATCAGAGGAGCACCAGTTTAGAGGATATATTATATATTAGTCAAAATGGGAGGTTCTGCTGACATTTTGACTGTAAATTATGACAATGGGTAAATGTTGACACAATAGAATCTTCTAGAGGGCTTGTTAAAAATATAACTGTTTGAAACCAAAGTCAAACAAAGACATGACAAGAAAAGAACACTACAGACTGATCTGTTTTATGAAAGTTGACGTAAATGTCCTCAAGAAAATACTAGCAAATTGAATTCAGCAATGTATTAAAAAATTATACAACATGACCAAGTTAGATTTATTTCTGGAATGTAGGGATGGTTCATTATGCAAAACTTGATCAATGTGATGCTTTACATTCATGGAATGAATTAAAAAACATAAGATCATCTCGACTGATGCAGAAAAAGCATCTGACAAAATTCAGTGGCCTTTCATGATTTTTAAAAAAAGGAATACAAGAAAAAAATCTCAACATAATAAAAGCCATACATGTAAAACTCATAATCAACATTATACTTAATGGTGAAAGATTAAAGGACTTAAAAAAAAAAAAAAACCAACAGGAACAAGGCACAAATGCATGCTTTTACTACTTCTATTCAACAGAGCACTAGAAGTTCTAGCCACAGCAATTAGGCAAAAACCAAAAAACAAAGCAAAACAAACAAACAAAAAAAAAGAGGCATCCACATTGGAAAGAAATAAGTAAAATTATCTCTTTTTTTCAGATAATATGATCTTATATGCAGAAAATATTGAAAATGCCACTAACAACTGTTAGAGTTAATAAATGAATTCAACATAGTATCAGGTATCAGGATACAAATTTAATCTACAAAAATCAATTGTAGACAATAAAAAAATCTAAAAAAAATTGGAAAAAACAATTCAATTTACAATAGTATGGAAAGAAATAAAAAACTTAGAATTTAATTTAACCAAGGAGGTTAAGACTTACCCAATGAAAATTACAGAATAAATTAAAGAAGACATAAAGAAATGGAAACACATCCCATGTTCATAGATTGGGAGACTTAATATTGTTAAGAGGTCCGTATTACCCAAATTGATCTGCAGACTCAATGCAATCCCTGTCAAAATCCCAATGACATGCTTTTGCAGAAATAGAACCCACACTAAAATTCATGTGGAATCTCAAAGGACCCTGAATATACAAAACTATCTTGAAAAAGAACAATAAAGCAGGAGGACTCATATTTCCTGGTGTTAAAAGTCACTACAAGGCTACAGTAATCAAAACTATGCAGTACTGGCATAAAGACAGACATATCAACTAATGAAGTAGAAAAGAGAACCCAGAAATAAATCCTGGCATATATGGTCAAATGATGTTTGACAAGGCTGCCAAGATCACTCAATGGGAAAAGAACAGTCTTTTGGACAAACAGTTCTGTGAAAACTGATATTCAAATGCAAAATAGAGCTCAACCCTTACCTAACATCATATACAAAAATTTACTCAAAATGGATTAAAGACCTAAATGTAAGACATCAAACTAAACTCTTAGAAGAAAATATAAACTAAAACTTAAGGACACTGGATTTGGCAATGATTTCTTGGATATGACCCAAAGGCAAAGGCAGCAAAAGAAAAAACAAACAAATTGTGCATCATTAGATTAAAAAAATTTTGTGCAACAAAAGGTAATATTGAGTTCTGGTATTTGTGATGTCTGACTAGAAGCAGCTAGTGGGTGCCTCTCATGGAAGAGAATTAAAATAGTAAGTACTAACATTTCAAGTGGATCATTTAAGAAAACATGCTAGAATTCATTAGAGAAGTGATAGGATTTATAGAAAGCAGAGGAGAGTGAAGCCAGGCAGCCTACAGAGCTCGCATCACAGCAGAGCTGGGAGAAGCTCCTTAATATGGGCAAGGGGTGAGTGAATGAGACACTCCCAGGGTTTGACACTTTCACTATGGACCTTTACAATCCTAGTCATAAGGGAGTCTCTTTGACCCCCTTGAGCCTCTAGATGAATACAGAGAGCTGCCTGAAGACTGTGTAGAGGCACTGCTCAAGACTAGGTGGAATCCCACAGCCTTTTAATTCCTGAGCATCCTGGTGTCAGCTGTTGCCACCTGATAAGGATGGAGTGGGGAGGACAGGCACTTTTACACATCCCAAAGACATATTGCAGATGTGGTAGGAAGGAGTGGACAGACTACACACTGCACAACTCCCTGCTTCCACTGTTCCCTGCTAAACAGGGCCCACCCACCTCAGCATTAGGCTCCCAGTACAGCTGCCTTGTTCCCACATGAGCACTATGGCTGCAGTTCCTTACAGTCTGATATCCAGGCTGTAAGGACAACAGTAAGCCCTTCAGCTCCCAAAAAAGTCACTGCCACTACCACTACTGCTTCTGCTGTCCTTGGGGCCAGGGAGTGAGCAGAGAGTCAGGGCACATTCATGTACTCCCAACAATGAAATGCACTGATGCTTCTGTGGGAGGGAAATTCCAGTCTCTATTGGTCCAATTGAGTGAGGTGTGACTTCCCCAGTGAAAAGCCCACAGCGTAACCACCTGCTATAACCTGACCATTTCAGTCACAGCCTGGAGCACTTCTGACAGCCCTTCCACCACAGGTTTGTGATCTGCCCTCAGGCTCCTACCACCTAAGCATTCTGCCTGCTCCCACATTACAGTTCTTCCAGTGACCCTAAGGAACAGTGTTCCATGTCCTAACACACCCAGCACATGAATTCTCGGCCCCAGAGAGCAAGACTGGTGGTGTGGTCCTGGTCCAGCCCTTTCAGGATATGTCTATGCCATGCAATAGACCATCTAGGGGTCTGGGAATTGGGAAATTGCCTAGTCCAGTCTAACACTACTGGCATCTGACCACTGCCCCCAGGGGCTGAGGTTGGGCTGACCCAAGTAGCCAATACCACCACAACTGACATGACTTGTATGGAAGCTCAATGTGTGGACTGTATGAAAGCTCAATGAAATGTAAGAGAAAGTTGAAAAGCAACACAAAGAAACCACAAAAGCAATCCAGGAAATGAAAAAAGGGACAGATATTTAAAACAAACAGACAAACAGGACTAGTAGAAATAAAAAAATTCATTAAAGAAATTTCAAAAAACAGTTGAAGCTCTAACAATCTACTTGACAAATCAGAAGAAAGAGCTTCAAAACTTGAAAGGTTGATGGTCAACCTTTCAAATTAACCCAGTCAGACAAAAATATAGAAAAAATAATTTTTAGAAAGGACTTTGATAAATATGGCATTATGTAAAGTAACAAAACCTACTACTTGTAGGCATTCCTGAGAGAGAGAAAAAAGTAATAAATCTAAAAAACATATTTGAGAGAAAAACGCAGGAAAATTTCCCTGATTTTGTTAGAGATGTAGACATTCAGATCCAAGAAATGCAGAGAATTCCTGAAAGATACTATACAAGACAAACATCACTAAGTTATATAGTCATCAGACTACCCACGGTCAACATGAAAGAACGAATCTTAAAAAACAGCTAGAGAGTAGTTATATCACCTATAAAAGGAATCCCATGAGACTAACAGCAAACTTCTCAGCAGAAACATTACGAGGCAGAAAAGATTACAGGCCTATTTTCGGCCTCCATAAGGAAAAGAATGCCAGCCAAGAATTTCATTTGCTCCCAAATTAAGCTTCATAAATGAAGAAAAGAAAGTTAAGTCTTTCCCAGACAAGCACACATTAAGGGAATTTATCACTATTAGATCAACCCTACAAGAAACACTCAAAGAAGTTCTAAACATGGAAATGGATGGATGAATGATAGTCACCATCATAAAAGGACATGTGATCACAAATACCACAGATCCCAAAAAATAATTACAGATATGAAACTTCAAGGCAACTAGCTAACAACATTATGACAGGAAAAATTCTCACATATCAATATTAACCTTGAACATAAATGGCCTAAATGCACTATTTGGAAGATAGAGTGGCAAAAGGATTTAAAAAAAAGAAAAGAAAAGAAAAGAAAAACAAAAGAAAACAAAAAAACCAAGACCCAAACATCTGCTGCATACAAGAGACTCACCTAATTGCTAAAGACACATACAGACTCAACTTTGGACTTAAACTGGACTACAGACCAAGTGGACCCAATGGACATTTACAGAATATTCTACCCAACAAAGGCAGAATATACATTCTTTTCATATATGCATGGAACATTCTCCAGAATTTACCATACGCTTGGCCATAAAACAAGTCTCAAAAACATCAAATTCATATCAAATGTCTTCTCAGACTACAGTTGAATAAAATTAGAAATCAATTCCAAGAGGAGCTCTCAAAACTACAAAACGTCATGAAAACTAAACAATTTGCTCCTGAATGACCTTTGGATAAATAAATAAATTAAGGCAGATATCAGAAAAAAATTTCAAAACAAATGAAAATAGACAAACTATAAACAAAAACCTCTGGAATAAAACAAAAGTGCTGCTAAGAGAAAAGTTTATTGCATTAACTGTCTACATAAAAAAGAGAAAGATCTCAAATTAACAACCTAATATCACACCTTAAGAAACTGGAAAAACAAGAACAAATTAAACATAAAGCTAGCATAAGAAAATAAACAGCAAAGATCAGAGGAGCACTAAATGAGATTGAGACCAAAAAAATTATACAAAGGACCAATGAAAGAAAAAGTCGGTTCTTTGAAAGGATAATCAAAGTTGATACACCACTACCTAGTTTAACCTAGAAAAAACGAGAAGATTCAAAAAAGTACAATTAGAAATTATAAAGGTGACATTAACAACTCATATAACAGAAATACAAAAGATCATCAGAGACTACTATGAACACCCCTATTTGCACAACTAGAAAACCTAAAAGAAATGGATAAATTTCTAAAGACATACAACTAGCCAAGATTGAATCAAGAAGAAATAGAAACCCTTAACAGACCAATAATGAGTAATAAAATTGAATCGGTAATAAAAAAATCTTCCAACAAAAGGAATCCCAGGACTAGATGGATTCATAGCTGAATGTTACCAAACATACAAGGAAGAGTTATTTCAAAATATCAAGGGGGAAGGGTTCCTTCCTGGCTCATTCTAAGACATCAGTATCACCCTGATACCAAAATCAGACAACAAAAAAGAGAACTACAGGCCAATATCCCTGATGAACCTAGATGCAAAACTCCTCAACAAAATACTAGTAAACAGAATACAATAGCACATGAAAAGATAATTTATCATGGTGAAGTGGGTGTTATTCCATGCATGCAAGGATAGTTCAACATATGCAAATCAATAAATGTGATTCATGACATAAACAAAATTTTTAAAAAATATGATCACCTCAAAAGATGCAGAATAAGCATCTAATAAAATCCAACATCCTTTCATGATTTAAAAAACCCACAAAAAACCAGGCATCAAAGGAAAATACCTCAAAATAATAAGAGCCATCCATGGCAAATACACAGCCAGCATCATATTGAATCGAAAAATGTTGAAAGCACTCTGCCTAAGAACTGGCACAACACAAACATGTCCACTTTCCTCACTCCTATTCAACATAGTATTGGAAGTTCTAGCCAGAGAGATCAGGCAAGAGAAGGAAATAAAAGGCATTCAAATTGGAAAAGAGGAAGTCAAATTATCTCTGGCCCTGATGACATCATTATATATCTAGACAACCCTAAGATTCCTCCAAAAGACTCCTAAAGTCAATAAATGATGTCAGTAAAGTTTCAGGATATGAAAATCAATGTGCATAACTCAGTAACTTTTCTACACACCAATAATGTTCAAGCTGAGAGCAAAATCAAGAACCCAATCCCATTTACAATAGCCAGAAAAAAAATACTTTAGAATACATTTAACCAACAAGGTGAAAGATCCATACAAGGAGAACTGAAAACACCAATGAAAGAAATCATAGATGACACAAACAAATAAAAAAACCCAATGCTCAAGGATCGAAAGTATCCATATTGTTAAAATGATTATACTGCCCAAGGCAACCTACAGATTCAGCATAATTCCTATCCAATTACTAATGTCATCTTTCACAGAATTAGAAAACCAATCCTAAAATTCCCATGGAAGCACAAAAAGAGCCAATTGTCAGCAAAAGAAATCTGGAGGCATCACATTACTTGAATTCAATTCATACTACGAGACTATAGTAGGTATAAAAGCATGGTACTGGCACAAAAATACACATGTAGATCAATGGAAAAGGATATAGAACCCAGAAATAAAGTCACATGTCTACAACTGATTGATTTTTGACAAAAAGGTCAAAAACAAAGAATGGCAAAATGACAACTTACTTGATAAATGGTGCTAGGAAAGTTGGTTAGCAATATGCAAATAAATGAAACTGGACCCCTATCCCTCATCATATGTAAAAGTCAGCTTAAGATTGATTAAAGACTTAAATGTATGACAAAAAAACTGTAAAAATCTTCAAAGAAAACCTAAAAAAACCTCTTCAGGACATCAACCTAGGCAAAGAATTTATAATTAAGACCCTAAAGGTAAATGCAACAAAAACAAAAATAGATAAATCACACTTAATTAAACTGAAAACCTTCTGCATAGAAAAAGGGATAATCACCAGACTAAGCACACAACCTACAGAATGAGAGAAAATATTTGCAAATTATGCCTCCAACAAAGGACTAATAATATCTAGAATCTACAAAAAACTCAACACATCAAGAAGAAAAAAAATAAACAACCCCATTAAAAACTGGGAAAAGGACATGAACAGACACTTCTCAAAATAAAACACACAAGCAGCCAACAAACACATGAAAAGAATGCTCAACATCACTTAACCAGAGAGAGACAAATTAAAACCATACTGAGGTATCAACTTGCCACAGTCAGAATGGCTACCATTTAAAAGTCAACAAATAACAGATATTGGCATAAATGTGGAGAAAAGGGAATGCTTATGCCCTGTTTGTGGGAATGTCAGTTAGTTAAACCTCTATGGGAAACAGTATGAAGATACCTCAAAGAACTAAAAATAGAATTACCATCCAATCCAGCAATCCCACTAGCTGGTACTCGCCTAAGCAAAAATAAATCATTATAGAAAAAAATGAAAAAAAAAAAATCTTCACTCGTATATTTATTACAACACTATTCACAATTGCAAAGTCATGGGACCAACCTAAGTGCTCATCAATGGTTGATTAGATAAAGAAAATATGGTATATATACACACCATGGAATAGTATGTAGCCATAAAAAAATAACAATGAAATTGTTTCCTTTGTGGCAACATAGATGGAGATGGAGACTTAAGTAAAATATCTCAGAACAAAAAATCAAATACTGCATGTTTTCACTTATAAATGGGAGCTAAACACATGGACATACAGATAAAAATATAGGCACTGAGGACCCCGAAAAGGGAGGGTGGTAGAGGGTGAGGTTTGAAAAATTACCTACTGGGTACAACACTATTTGTGTTTTGGGTACACTGGAAGCCCAATCCCCACCATTATGCAATATACCTATGTAATGAACATGCACATGTATCCCCTGTCTAAAATTAAAACAAAATTTAAAAAATTAATACGAACTGAGTTCTAGAAAACCCACAGAATGGGAGAAAACATCTGCACATATTATATCTGAAAAGTGATTAATGATCAGAATATATAGAGAACTCCTAAAACTCAACAACAAAATAAACAACCCTATTCAAAAAAGGGCAATTCTTGAATTACTCTAAGAAGTGATTCTTTCCTACAAGGCTACAGTAACCAAAACAGCATGGTACTGGTACCAAAACAGAGATATAGACCAATGGAACAGGAGAGAGCCCTCAGAAGTAATACCACACATATACAGCCATCTGATCTTTGACAAACCTGACAAAAACAAGAAATGGGGAAAGGATTCCCTATTTAATAAATGCTGCTGGGAAAACTGGCTAGCCATAAGTAGAAAGCTGAAACTGGATCCTTTCCTTACTCCTTACACGAAAATCAATTCA
>NW_012105298.1:1013350-1030042 GCF_000951045.1 Mandrillus leucophaeus
AAAAAATATGCCACACTGAAAAAAAAAAAGAAGAAATGATTCTTTCCATATTCAATATAAAAGAGGGATTGGAGGAAATTGTTCGAGGAGATGGGATAGGTTGGTGGAGAAATTTTAAAAGAAACTGTAAATGAGAAAATTATGTTTAAATGTATTAACACAGTCACTTTGAAAAATCTTATATAATCATAGACTCAGGAGTATGTTGGTTATATAAAACTGTATAATTCTTTAATTTTAAAAAGCTGGGAAAATTGGGGCCATGTTTCAATAATTTAGATAACTTACCCACAAGTAATTACTGGTTTTAGAAAAACTAGAGGTACATTGTTTTGCTCTTATTTCAGTTTCTTAAAAATAGTATATTATGCAGTAAATTTTGGATTATGCACTCTCAAGGTTGATGTCTGATTCTATTCCTGCATTAATTTGGATAACTGCACCATAAAGGTCTTCAACCACCTAAAAAAATCATGAGTTCTTATTATTTAGTTGCATAATTTCTCAACAGACATCGAGTCAATATACATTTGTAGTAAATGAATAAAATGTTCTAAGAAAGCAAAAGTGTCTACTGCTATATAATAAGTATAATGTGAATTAAGCAGAAAATAAGTGGCTCTAGTATGTACAGAGAAGAAAAAATCCTTGGCTTTGTTGTAGCTTGCTGAAGTCTTTAGTTATTCTAATATTTAATTTTTTTTAAATTTAGGAACATATCTGCTGTTTTGATTGTTTATTTTTCATAGTCTCCACCCCTGCTGCACCAACTTTTTCCATAGTTTGAATTTATTTGTACATTTTTATTTTCTTTGTTCCAGTATAGAAGAATATTATCATAATATAGTTTAAAAATTCTTTTGTTGCAAACTTTCTCTTAAAAAGGGAAAGAGTAAAGGGCACAGCATGAGAAAGCACGAAATGTTCTATGCAATTCAAGATCATCATTCTTTCTCCTAATAACATCTAAATGACCTACAGTCTAATGGCCCCTGTGAAAAAACACACACCATAATACTTCCATTATCAAAGGATACTAGTAGCCAAATGACCGAACTTTTGCGTGACCTAATTCAAATGAATTGGTTTTATGTTCAATGTACTAAGGCACAAAGCAATTAATTCATTTCATCTTTAGTTACTGGAGGAAGAGATGGGGTAAAAGAAGGAAATAAACAATTTTGTGCTATTTTATTTATTTCATATACATTTTCTTACTTAATCCCCCAAGGTAGGTGGTATTAACACATTTTACAAATGAGGAAGTTGAGAATGCTCAGAAAAGTTATGTAAATTATTCAAGATTCACAGTATAAGTAAATAGCAAAGTTAAAATTTGCACCTAAATTAATATAACCTTATATCTTTCTTTAGTTGGCACTTCATCACAATCAACAGGCATTCAGACATTAATTCCATAACTATTTATTGACATTTATTATTACTAGTTCTTTTTCTAGGAGCTGAAGATCCATAAAACTAATAATCCTATTGTTTAATGTTTTCAAAAAAAATTCTAGGATAGACTATTAAGCAGATCGTTTTTTCAATCCTCATTAATCCCTTATAATGCATAATATCATCAAAATTTATAAAACCTTTTTCATATACAGCATAATCTTAATTATAGAAATTCTCTTCAGAAACTAGCTTTAATTTCATAAGACCAAGTGATACTAAAATAAATATTTCCTGTTTTCATGCTAGATGCTACATAAGTGTTACAGAAATTGATTATCTTCATTTGCCAAGATATTTAATAAAAATATCCTGTGCCAGTCAAATGGGCAACATAAGAGAAGATGGCTATGAAAACATATCGTTTGGTAAACTGATAAGTAGTTGAGTTTCTGCACTGAAATTGTATTAGCTAATTAATCTATTTGTCATTATCTACATACGTAATTTACATAGTCCAGGAGAGAGATTCTTTGGGATATAATTTAATACTGTCCCATTCATTGGTCACCAGAAGGTAGATAACACAAATCTCAGAGAAGCTGCTAATATATTATAAAATAGACATTTAAAATAATTTTTGTAAATGAAAATTATGAAAGCACATTAGCAAAATGAATATCAGCTTTGATAAATATAAAGTCTTGATTTACATTCAGATAAGTAACTTGCATGAATGCAGCATGAACACACACTTGCCTAAATACTATTTCATATGAGCTTTTTTGAACTTATTTTATATGAATGTTTTTATGAAGATGTTAATATATTTGTTGATTGAACAATCATTACAATACAAAATAAAAGTATTGCTAAGTAAGGTAATTAAACTTGGGTCACACTAATATAAATATGATGAAATGTAGTTTGGGAGATTCAGGACCTAAAAAAGCTTTTATTTCTGGTATTCAGACAATAATTTTAAAAGCCTTTATGTCTGTAAAATCACTACTCTTTACAAAACTAACCAACAATTCAGGGAGAAGCCATGAAAGGATTAGCAGGAAGATAATAAAAGATCTAGAAACTACGAATGGGAAAAACATTGAAGGGATTGTGGCAGACGGCAAAACATAAAAGACTTTCACAATAAAATGTTGACAATTTAAAAATATCTGAATGGCTATCATATGGATTGAGCCTTAAGCTTCTCTAAAGATGCAGATTATAAGCTTGGGAAGAAGTTAACATTATGAAAATGCAGGGTGAAGTTTAGTCCAGGAAATATTTCCCAATAATAATAGTCATTCTTGAAAGCGTTTGAGAGAAGCCAGATCATTATGTGTGACAGATATTAATAGGGGTGTTTCTACAGAGTTTGAGATTGGGCTAAGGATACATAAGAACTTTTTGCTTTCTAAGACTTCTATTCATAGAGTACATAAGAACACCTACTATTTATAGCAGGAAACTTATGTTAAGAGATAATAAAGAAAGGCAGAGCTAACTTATATTTTGTGCCACTTTTTAAAGTTAGAATTGATGGAAGAAATATGATTATAAGAATTAAATCTAAGAGAGGTAAAACCATTGTAAGATAGTATTTAGTCATTAGAAAGCAGTTTATATGAATAAATTGTTTCTTTTTTTATTCTTTTGTGTATATGTGTCTTCAATTCCCCCAGGGAAATTCTCAAATACATTTTTACATACCTGTAAAAATTTTACATAAATGCAAAATTCTAGAAACTCCTGAAATCACATTGAAATCTTTTTATATTGTTAAAATAATGTCCCTTAAATGTAAAAATTAAACACAAAGCAAATAAGCATTACATTTTTCAAAATCTATAATAAAGTATAAATCCCAAATACATATAGAATCATGTAACCAAAATAAGCAACAGAATCATAATATCATAAAACTTAAAAGTGAATAACAGGGAGACATCTTTTTAAAACATTATCTTTAACCACAGTGTACGGAAGAAAAGGTTTATTTCTAGTGGAGCAATTTCCTGCACATAAAAACAACAAAGAAAAGATCTACGTTCACTCTGCCATATCAACTGCTGGGAATTAAAACAAAAAAAGTGACCAATTTAATCAGTCAGCTTTGCTTACACTAAAGGCTCTAAATCTGCCCCAAATACTGGTTCTTCTAAGATAAAGCACAGTTTTCCCTTAGGTTTCCTTGAAACCTGAAGGTACATTTCCATACAAAATTGTTCCAAGAAAGCTGGATTAAATACAGAAAGAGTAAACGTGTCCATGTGCTAAATAACTATTTCAAGATAAGAAAATTAAGGAAGATATAATTATGTTAGTCACATATAACTATTTTCCATTTCTACTATTAATTTCCATGAGAAGGACCTGTATTTTCTATTTTAAGAGACTAGAGATTTCTTAGCAATGGTATTGGCTTGCTGGGTGAAATTGCTGCAGTAATCGCGATAACCACAGAGTAAAACATCCGGAGCAGACTAGAGCCAGGATTTAGATCACGACTTGACTCTATCACAGTCCTGCCAAAAAAATTTCCTATCCTACTAGCTTCTGTGGCCTTGGAGATGCCAATGAGCAGCTGAGGCACCAAAGAAACTCTAAAGTAAGGACGCAGATGGATTCAGAGTGCCCGGGACTATTCACAGCTAAACTCTGTTCCCATTTTGCAGATGAGAAAACAGACTTGGATGAGAAAATGGTGATCATATACACATCTGAACATACATTGTGGATACTTCCGAATGATTTCAAACTTTCTATGGGCTTCAAGTTTCATTTTCCAGTGGTAGCCTGTATTGTATG
Source organism: Mandrillus leucophaeus (assembly GCF_000951045.1). Lineage (NCBI taxonomy): Eukaryota > Metazoa > Chordata > Mammalia > Primates > Cercopithecidae > Mandrillus > Mandrillus leucophaeus. The sequence goes on from NW_012105298.1 coordinate 1,017,560, forward strand.
AATTGTCAGTCTTATGGATGTAAATTTAACTTGACTATGCAAGAGACTGTACTTAACTCATATAAAGGTTCTCAGGAAATAGAGTGTGAGTGCCAATGTAATAGTCGGCCTCCCCCAGTTCTTCTTTCCTTGAAGATGCTTGTGCTGTTTAGTTTTCTTCTTTTTCCTGTGTATAATTTCTCAATGCTCTTAATGGCATTGTTTTCTTGTTTGTTTGTTTGTTTTTGTGTTTCCTCATAAGCTTATGTTTCATGAGAATTAAGCAAGATGTTATGGAATCTTATGCAGAAATAACCTGTATCTGTTCCTGTGGTTCTGTGATATGCCAGTTGGAAAGCCACCGGTCCTCCACTGAAAGAATTAGGAAATTGCTCTACTCCTGAGTTTCTTTGCTGCCAAAGCCACTACTGTCATATTCTCTGAGCCAGAAGAGATCCAGGTCTCCTGCGCAGTTCATCTGTTACAAAGGGGTCATCAGGTACTCCTAGGACTGCCCATGTAAGAGTGACTGCCATTTCTTTCCAGAATCCACATTTCTCTGCAAGGCAAGATTTGTCCAGGTATTCAGACCTTCATCCAAAGGACTCTATGCCATAAAGCCACAGGCTTCTATATTGCACATATGGTGATTGAGTCTTGTGCCCAAGGTCTCTCTGCATGGTATTCCCAGTCTCTGATCACCTTGGTAGATTAGCGTAATGCCTCCCTAACTTTAATCAGCACAGGCATTGCCTGGAGATCTTATTAAAATGCAGAATCTGATTCAGTAGGCCTCTAGTTGGCCCCCAGTCTGTCAAGTGAGACAGATGTTTCTGCTCTGCAGACCACATTTTGTTTAGCAAGAAGGTAGTTAGTCTAGTTAGTAGTGATTTGTAAAGGCGAAAGTGGCAAGTAGCTATATTAGTGAATAGTGATCACTGCTAAAGCTGAATGCCTATCTGTTCCATTTTGCAGGAATCTTTTCCCATAAATTTTATACCACCATCTTTCACCTACTTGATGGAACTCCTAATTATATCTGTAAGGAAAAAACAAATTATATTAATATATTAGTAGAAATATTAAATTGGTAAATTTAGGAGAAAATGTGTTGGTCAAAACAATATGGGAAGATGTTAATGAGTTAATATTTGCTTATGAGTGTTTGATACCATTAAACGTAGAGGGCATCACTGGTAAGACCAAAGTTTATCACAGGGAATAACAAAAGACTGCAGGTTTTAAACTCGCTGGCTGGCTATAGTTCACTCTCCTTATGCAAATGAACTATAATGAGTAAGATCACATGCAATTAAGGTAAATATTAGTCAGGGATGAGGTTACATGATAGCTGGCACACAATGGGATTCACATAAGGGATTTTACAGCAAGAATTTTGGTCAGGATTTGAATCCAAGAGACTACTGAGTTTGCATTTTTAATCCCTAACATAAGCATTTGAAAGTTAAATTGTACTATAGCTTCTGAAGGTTCACATGGCTTGTTCAGCTGTGAAATGACAGTAGGAAAAATGTCTTGTATACTGAAATCAAAGAACAACTGTTCGGTGGATATCTAAAAGGCCAGGTTGAAAGAGTTCTTAGATATATCAGCTTCAGTAATACTTCAAAGTACCTGGAGGTCAACTGTTGTTCAAAAATTTTAATTGGAAAATTCCATAAGTAAATAAATAATCAGTTTTTAATTGTGTGCCATTCTTAGTAGTGTGATGAGATCTCACAGGGTCCCACTTCATTCTAGGACCCAAATCGTCCTTATGTCTAGTGTATCCGTGCTGTCTTCACTACATGCCCGTTAGTCTCTTAGCGGCCATCTCAGATCCGATAAGATTGGCTGTCTCACTATTGCAGTGGCTGTGTTCAAGTAACCCTTATTTTGCTGAATAATGGCCCCAGAGTGCAAGAGTAGTGATGCTGGCATATTGTTATAATTATTCTATCTTATTATAATTGTTGTTAATCTCTTACTGTGCCTAATTTATAAATTGAAGATTATTATTGTTATGTACATTTAGGAAAAAACATAGTATACATAGGGCTCAGGACTGTCTGTGATTTCAGGCATTCACTAGGGATCTTAGAATATATCAGCCACAGATAAGGGGGGGACTACCGGACCTCATTTTTAAGCATACTCATCCTACATAATAGTAACTAAATCTTGCTATTCCCCCCCTACAATCAGTCCCACTCCTGGTAACTACCATTGCTACTCTCTGTTCCTATACATTATACTTTTTAAATATTCCATTTTTATGTGAGATCATGCAGTATTTTTCTTAGTCTGGCTTATTTCACTCGTAAAATTGCCATTTATAGAAGAAAATGTAATAGGCAGCATATGCAATCCTAAATAGCTCTATTGTCAGGTCCTTAGGTTAAGAAAAATTAGATTTTCGGAGATTGGTATTAATTATTGTTAATTGGCATAATGCCTGACATATTGTATTCAATAAAACTTATTGAAAGAAGATGGGAAGGAGCTCCTGAAAAATACACTCAAAATTCTAGGATTTCAGAGGTTCCCTAAACTCAACACAAAATATGATTCCTTTGCTGCACAATCACAAAATCTAGAGCGAGGAGAAAACATCCATTTAATAATTAGAACCAGAAATAGAGAATAGGTAACTCTTGATGAAGAGAGTTAGCCAAGGGCATTTAATTGACAAATTCTCTGACTTGAAACCTCTTCTTACAATGTCTTCCCCAAACAGATAAGCAGGGTGATGGGCTGCCTCTCTGCAGTGGTCAACCCAAGCATCCGTGTCTACCTTATCCCCTCTTCTTCACTTGAAATTTGGTCTCCAATATCATTTGCCACTGATAAAATAATTTACCCTAATCTTTATTATCCTAAACCAAACTATTTTTGAATGCAAAATAAGAGGTGAGTCTCTCAGCAGAAGAGAATTCTCTGGCAAAGAGAACCACTATGTTTTGGTGGTGGGGGAGCATTGCTAGAAATAGTAATCACAATTAAGACACTGAAATAGCAATGAATGGAATAAAAACATTATATACCAGGCTACAGTGTCTCTATTGTTATTGTATTGTGCCTTCACAATCTTTTTGGTATCTATAGAAATACCTATGGCTATCTGTATTTCTTTGAGGTAAGTTGGGATGCCAATGTGTTATATTTGATTTTGTAAATACTATGGTGAATATTAGCCAATTAAATGAATGAAGAATATAAAAGTTGCATAGTTCTGTAATCGCTGGGTACAAGAAGCTTCTCAGGATAGTGTCAGCTTCTTTATATGAAGTATATGCTCCCAGATGTCCTGGGACAGTATCCATTTAAGGATGAAGCTTCATATGCCAGAATTGAGAGCTCTAAACTAGATGGACTAAAAAGTTAATACAATTGTTTATCTTTTGTTTGATTTCTTTGTATTGTTGTACATTTGAAATGAATAGCCAACATTTAAAATAAAGCCTGTATTTGAAATAAGGTGTAACTATTAATTTGTATACATACTCTGGCAGTGTAAATCATATTCCCAGGTCCAGCTAAAATAATCATCATAAACAATACTTTCTTTTAAATAATTAAATCTAAAAAGCACTGATATTTGACGATAGGCATGATACTCATTTAAATTATTTTAAAATTGATAGAGTGTTCATTTAAATTGAAAGCAAGAGAACAGACCGTTGCTCACCAGATCTCTTTTTATGTGCTGTGCAGGGAGTATGGGCAGAATTAGAACTGCTTTCAAAGATTTGAAATTAATCTCACTTAGATTTTTTCCTGAAGAGGTAAACTAAGTTCATCACAAAATGATTCAGAATGCAAATATGTAAGACCCCTGAAAGGGACAATATATTTATTTATGTGGTCATCTCACTGGATTTTAAAACAACTAAAGAGGGATTATTAAAGACATAGACTTTATAGAACTTACCATGAGCAGTTGAATTCAGTATTGATTTTCTTAATTTCTTCATTTGATTTAATGTTCTTATAAACAGATAATTGCACAAAAGTTTCCCTTTGTTCCCCTGCCCTAACCTCTACTCTGGCAATAATGAGGCCAGAAAAAGGTGACTATTAAAAATGCTAAGCACAAGCTCCCTAGATATAAGGTAAGTTCTACAATAAAAAACAAAACAAAACAAAACAAACAAACAAACAAACAAACAAACAAAAAAACCCTATCTTTATCAACTAAATAATAGCTCCTACAATTTGAATCTCTGTGAAAAGTATTACTAATGAATGGTCACTATCAAACACTAGAGGGAAAAAATAAAACAGCATTCATTTACTGAGCATTGTCATAGTTTTTTTGCTTCAAACTTTCTCCCAGTTGTTTACTAGTATGAACTTTCTCCTCATATTTGGTTTTCATCAAAAATACATTGTTTGAAACTAAATATGCTACAAGAGTTTTATCCCATAAAATGAAAAGAAGGACTTAAAAGTGAAATCAGAGTTTGGGAGAACGCCAACAAAAGAAAGAAGAGTTTACCAAATAATCTTAAATAAAATTGAAAAGTAAAAAGAAAATCAGGCAATTATGCTTTCATAGAAAATAAGGGAATAAACTATTTAAAAGAAGAGACAATTCACAAAGTATAGAATCGTATTAACAGGTCACATAAACAAAGCATTCTCCAGTGAATGCTTAATGTCAAGAGGTTAGTGGTGTACATGTTTAGAAAAATTTCAGATACTTCATGTGAATACAGGACAGATTTCTGTGGGGTTGAGAGTGCCTAAAAGGTAAAGTAGAAGCAGTGAGTATGTAAAATATTTTAAAGAAGTTTAGCAATGAACCAGAAGGGAAAGGGGCAAGAAATGAAGGGGGATATTGGATTGATGAACTAGTTGTTGTTGTTGTTGTTTATAGTTCATATTTTTAATTATAAAATGAATAATGTTATTCATAGAAATGTTAGAAAATATTTATGTAAAATGTTTGATAAATCACACTTGATATATATGATGATATACAAAAATGCTTTTTACTATTAAACAATATTTATGTATAAAATGATTTCAGTTGTGGTATAGTAAACCTTTATATGAGAATGGAATCAATTAGTTACTCAAAGTTCTGTTCATAGAGACTTACAAGTTTTTGACATTGTTTTCATTTGATATGTATCACTGGTCGTTTGCTTTGGTTTGAAGCAGAAATGGCCAGACAGGTGATGAGATACTAATTCACTGTTTGTGGCCAGTGATTGGCTGGATGTCTAGTGATTTGGAAGGAACATTATTAAAAAACTGGTAATAAGGACATATGGGGAAGAGATGCAGATAAACCTCTCTGAATGGGCAAAAATAAGAAAATGAAGATATTTATGTCCCTTGTGAATGTTTTTCAAAGGGTGACCTCCTCAAGAGACGATGTTAATAATAAACTGAATAGCACCATTCAAAAAAAAAAAAAAAAGAAATACCTATGGCTCTGGATAGTTTCTACCTTTTGTTGCTAACATTATTATTAGTATATTTAGTTGTTTAACTTCCACTTCACCTTCTTTTGATAATTTCCCCTTTTTTTGAGAAATTGTCTCTTTTCCTATTGTTTATAGCCTAGTGAACATTTTATTTAAAGTATATTACCCTTCCCTAGCCAAGAGATAGATTGGTAACCTGACACAGATATTTGGACACTCTCTCCATATAATCCAAATAATGGCATAAGAATGAAATTTGAAAATGTGTTCATGTGACTCTAGCTAGCAATTAGACCTTTTAGACCTTGTAGTTACTTTGGATTTATCATTTCCGATGTCTGATTCTCCAGTCTTCTCATGGAAATTATAAACTCTCAGATAGTCTTCCAGTACATTCATTTTTGCTTAGGTTAGGCAGAGTTAGCATCCATTTGAGGCAATTAAAAACAAAAGAAAACAAAACAAAAAACCCTAATATATTGCCTACACTTGATCGTAGGAGTTCAGAACTCTCTTGTACTATGCCTCTACAGCACACTTGGAGCTCATAACCCAGCCCAGTGTCTACTAGCAGCCTCCTTTCCAACCCCTGTTTCTTGCCCTTTTATTACTGACCTATGTTAGCCACTACTCTGACCTGATTTTAGCTGTATGAAATAATCAACCACAGCTTGGTCATATCCTGAGATGTCTAATTTTTTCCCACCTGAGCCTCTTAAATCCTGAATAAGTTATCACTTTCATTATTTTATTTTCACAAGCCAGATCTCTGCTTAGTTATTCTTTAATTAATAATCATATTACTATTTTTCCATTTTATTATACCATTCCTGATGTTCTAATTATTAATCAAAATAGTCCAACCTAACAAACTAAATTCACAATCATCTACATGAAAAATGAATCACCATGAAATGCAAATTTAATTTCACGAGAAATAAGTATTTTCCAAACGCTGAATGGGTTACATAAAAAGCTATGTTAATGACTTCAAAATTAAAAAATATATAAACAAAGGACAAAGGATCTGTTTTCTGCTTTTTGAGATTATCTGAAGATATATTTGTGGTTGAATAAGAGAATAAATATAGTTCTTAATTGTTTCTACGATAATTCCACTCTGACTTACCTAAGTATAATTATTTTAATGTTTTCACACTTACTGTATTTTTATGATTTCAAAATAATTCTTACATTAAGTACTTAGAAACCCACTATTCAATATACTTCATTAATGAAACTTCTAACATGAACAGAAAAATATTATTTTATCATCTTTTTTCCCAAATAAATAAAAAATATCACTCAGTAATTAAAAAAAAAAAAGTTAGAGGAAGAACCACACAAACAGAAAGTGCTATTTTGCGTCTCTGTTAAAGAATATGGAATCATTTTTCTGAAAAAACATGATGCTAATGACATGAAAATGTGAAGAATGCTTAATGAGATTTTACTATATTATTTATAGTATTGTTGATTACTATTGTGTTCCTTCACAGACTCGGTGCAGTGCAGAGGGCAAAGGCTAGTGACCTCCTTTAGAAGAAAGAGAATGATGTGTTTCAGGTGCCCTGAACTCAAAGCATGGCGCCAAGGACAAAATCAGAAAGTGCTAAAAGCAATTACAGAGGACAATCCTCACTGAAATTTACAGCACATGTTGAAAAAACTACATCCATATTGCCTAATTATCTCTGTAGGAGAACTCCTCCTCTCCAGCGACCAGAAATTTTAAATTCAAATTTTAGTATATATAGGTCAACATAAACCCAGAAAAAACCCTCATAATTGCAAAACTGGGAAATAAATTAAATCCACAGAAATGGTTTAAACTAACAGAAATAGCAAAGAAGTGAGTTCAGCTAACAGAAATAGAAACTATCATTCCACAACAATTTTTTAAAAAATCATTCTTAAATGGAAATACAAAGAAATGCTCTAATCTCTTATAACTAAAAAAGCCTATAAGTGAAACAACCAGGCTGAGTCACAAACAGTAACTGCTCATCTTTTAATTGGCAGTTTCACAGATGATTTACATATACTGCAAAATACAAAGAAACATGCCAAATATAGTAAATGAATACCTAATTTGGAAACTTGTGAGACCCAGTTTATTTTTAAATTTGTATAGCTAATACCAGGCAAGTTTATGCTTTCAAAATAGTGTTTTCATTAATGAATATAAAGGAAAAAGCACGATTCTTATAAAGGAATAAGCCTTATTAAGGAAAAGCACAATTCTTGCTAACCTCAGTGCTGACTTAAATTATATGTATTACACTACTAAAATACATATAAATGTGAAACGAAGTATAGCGTCTTTACACTTATAATTTAAGCAACTATAAAACTCATTTATAAATTAAACAGTAATAAAACCATAATATCAATAAATTCAAATCAGCAACATTAAATTAATGGGAGGGATTACGAAACTAAGTAACAGCTTACAAGATGAACATACTTACTTATGTGGTTCAGGAATTTTAGACTTCTACATTGTCCTACATCCCAGAGTAATGCTCCTAATGTCTGTATTATATGGTTTTTCTAGTAAAATTATTGCAAAATCTTCTTTTGAGCAGTGTGACTTGAAGTCTTTTCACTCGAATTTTTCACTGGCCTATTAATCAGCATTTTTTTTTTTCTCATTAGGCCAGGAAATCATAGCAACAATTTTCTACAGTAAATAGATCTTCTAAAGACTCTAGAATAAATAGTAAATATAGTAAATAGTGTCAACTCTATTGTAAATACACACTTTGTGTGATACACACAATTAAAAGGTAGCCATGTTTAAATTAAAGTATGATTCAGATTATGCATGCATCATTTTAATTAACATATTGTAATAAACAGGTTTAAATGTTTATAGAGAACGCATAAGCTCTAGGAATATTTTTGCTGATTTCAGAATGCAATATAAAGTGATCAATGATATAAAAGAAGTCACAATAGTCGTTTAATTCCTCAGCCTGTCACTGTTTCCCTCTGCTTTGAGACTCTTGCTTCCTTTCCACCCAGTAACTGCTGATTGCTCTGGGTCCATCCCAGGCCTGTCCAGTCATGGGGAAAATTACTTTGATGAACATATGAACAGTAAGGCATTGCTTACATACTGAGTAACTGCTCCCAGGATTATTTATAAAAACTCTCTCCTTCGAGAAAACAATGCTAAAACAAGATGAATTAATTTCTATGATCTCGTACCATAGTGGGGATATATATTGACAAAGAAGCCTTTTCCTGGCACCAGGACAACAAAACTATTCGGGCTATGTGGGGTGAAAATATATTTCTACAACAACTTTCTGCTTTTCATATGCAGTAGAAGAAAACTGTGACAAGTTAGGTTTCCTATTGTAAAAATGTTACCAATTAGCTTTTAAGATCTGGGGCTGTATCTCCTAAATGCTTGAAAAGCATATTATTTAGCTTCTCTAAATTAAGCTATGCATCAAGTAACCCCAAAATATCAGTAGCTTTAATATTTACTTCCCACTCAAATGTTATGCCCTTGGTGATGGTTCTGCTGCTGTCTCTGTTTCAGGCTTTGGTTGGTATGGTCAGTATTCATATCTGTGCTAGGTGTCTTAGAGACTCAGGCTGAAGGAGCAGCTCTACCCAAAACATGCTGTTGTCATAAAAAAGAGTAGAAACAGAGTGGTAAAATCAAACCACGTGAGCACATTTAAAGCACCTCTCAGAGGTGGTGTATATCACGTTCACTTGTGTTCTATTAGCCAAAGCAAGTTTCGTGGCCAATACTGACATCAGGAAAGAGAAATAACTCTGTCTACAAAAAGTCATTACAAGGATGTCAAAAATCGAGACCAATGTTGTAAAAATTACCAGAGTAATGTGTTAGGAATGTGATTAAATAATAAAGATGTGTTTTTGTTTCATAATTTATTTATTTATTTTTGTCTTTTACAAGTCCTTCGTGGTCGATAGGAGTTAGTCTTTGGAGTCAAACAGCCTTAGTAAAGCTCCAACTCTGACACTTCCTAGGTGTTTGGTTTTGAGTAAACCCTCTGTGTCTGAAAATAAATTAAAAATGCTTATCTCACAGCTTTATTTTAGGTTTTGAGATGCTTAATGTAAAACTCTTGAGTATCTTTTTAGAAGTTTCAGTGACTTCATACATTAATATGATTTCCATCTCACCCTTATCCATCAACTCCACACATCATATCACTCTTTTTAAAATTCTGAAAAGTACATGCAATGTGCAACTTAAATAGTAATTTTCAAGAATATTTTGCATAAATCACTCTTGTCCTTAATCACATTAAGTGACTTTATTTTGTTTTATCATTTGTCAGACTGTTCCTGCAAATGTATATATGATACAAAAGCAATTACCCTGGGAAGAGAGTGCAAACCATAAAGACACACTGTAGAGGCAAGCCCAAGTGAGCAGGTTATTTTAAGTTCTGGTGTTCTTTCTAATGTTTATGACTTTTTTGCAAAAGCAAATTATCTAAAACAGGGCAAATTATGTACACTACCCTTCACCTACTCTTTATAGTGCAAGTTTCCACATTATTATTTTTATTCCACTCGAAAATGTTAGCAAATAGCTTGATCGTTACATACTGATGGGATATCTAAATTTAGAAAATGTTATATAAGCTACAATGATTATCATATACTTGGGAGATTATCTATGTGGTGAGAATGGGGCTGTTTCTAGCAGATGTTAAGTGGCAAAACTTTAGAAGCTAAATATACTCCAAAAAACCTAAAAGAAACTTTAGAACATATTATTAAATTAAAGTGTCAAAACAGAACATTCACATTACTTTTATTCATCCAAATGTTCACTGATTCTGAAAACTTTTCCTTGAGTGGAGTTGTACCAGTTAGTGAAAGAGAAGGGAGCAATTTCTTCCAGTGAGTCTGTGGCATGAAACAGCCTAAGGAGGTTCCATAGGATGAAGAGCCCAAGAACGAACATTTATGTAGCATGCCACTACCTGCCAGTCATCAGAACCACCCTGGTGTATAAAGCAGAGGTTTCCTATATTGTCATGGAAATTACTGTCTAGATGAGGAGTGTTAAACAAGTAATAATGGGGGAGCCAACATATATATGTGTGTGTGTATGTATATATATGTATGTGTATACATGTATATATGTGTATATGTGTGTGTATATGTGTGTGTGCATATATATATATGTGTGTGTGTGTGTATATATATGTATATATTGAGATGGAGTCTCTGTCGTCAGGCAGGAGTGCAGTGGCATGATCTGGCTCACTGTAACCTCCGCCTCCTGGGTTCAAGCTATTCTCCTGCCTCAGCCTCCTGAGTAGCTGGGATTACAGGCATGTGCCACCATGTCGGGCTAATTTTTGTATTTGTAGTAGAGATGAGGTTTCACCATGTTGGTCAGCCTGGTCTTGAACTCCTGACCTCGTGATCCACCGGCCTCAGCCTCCCAAAGTGCTGGGATTACAGGCATGAGCCACTGTGTCAGGCCAACATATTTTATATTTTATAGTTAGGATTGAAAGACAGCATATAAAGGCAAAAAAAAAAAAGTTATGACTCAAAATTACCCTTGAAAATTCTTTAATAAAAACACGTGTGACTCACATGAAAACTGATACTCTGTCATACTCTTTTGTTTTGAAGAAGTAATTTATCAAAATTTCTATACTGGGTCCAAAGAACATTTTTAGACATTTTATTTTATTTACTTGGATTTATCTAGGATTATTCATCCTAAGGGATGAGGCACTCTTGAATGTGAGGACCTGCTGAAATGGGAATTCAAATGATTGATATTTGGTTTGTGATATGGAAATAGAATGTGTTGTGGCTAAAAGGATTTTTCTGAGCTAGGAGAGCAAGAATCCCAGAAATTACCAGGTGCTGGAGAAACGGGGTGCTCTGAGGGGCTGTAAGTATTACCGGGACTATGTGTCTCCATCTCTTTGACATTTGGTGATTAATACACAGTGATTGGAATATAACTTGGAATGTTTTAATATTTTTGATTCTTTGGATTATTTATTTGAAAATACTGCTTACATAGACAGACATTTGGCTCCTAGGTTTGTAATATTTGTATTTTCATATAATAGAAACACTAGACAACAATTAACACCATTATTTGGATATCTTTTCTCTTTAAAAGATGCACTCTCACATTTAAGAGAACATGTTCTGGTTGAAAAACAAAACGCAATGAACTGCCGTAAATTGTTACATCTCCAGTGTTTAAATGTGTGATAGTCTAACTTAAAGTGAAAAATACTGAGATGATTTGAGCTAATGATAAAACATTGCTGGCTACACACATGACTAAATGTCTTTTAGTCATGATTACTTAATTTTGTTAGGAATTTTGTTATTACAAAACTACTATTGTAACATGATAATCAAGTTTCTAAAATGAACCTATTAAGTTTCAATTCAGTAAGAGAATTAAAGAAATATGAGAATGTAAAACTCTATTAGGGATGTGATTATGTCAGATTAATTCTTTGTTTTCAAGGCATTTTAAAAAACATTTTGCAATCTAAAGTATTTGAAAATAGTTACGTGCATGGAAAGATGATTCATCATAACAGCAAATGTTTGTATAACACTTAAATTTTCTGCTTCTACTACTTAATGTCACTTGGCTAATATTTAAATATTAATACAGATATACACATAAGAAATAAAATAGGCAGCATAGGCCAAATATATTAATTTTTTTAAAGGTCCACTGCTACCTATAGCTTGATTTTACTTTGGATATTTAATAAATTCTCATTCCTTTTTTTTTTCTTTTTTTCCTGGGCACAATAAGAAAAGGTTACTTTAGTTCCCTTTAGAGGTTACAAAATAATTTATTAGATATTCTTTTAGAAATACTTCCAATTCTTAATTGTGCTGTTTTTACCTTAAAACAAACAATTTGACGTAGAGATCTCAGTCCCCAACACACGTCTCATTCGAGGGATGTTGTGAGGCTGGCAGATGGAACCTGCGAGAAACAATTTCCTCAGCACCAGTACCTGTCATTGACCTTTCCTCCACTCCTGTCAATAAGAAGAGGAGTCTTGGC
>NW_012105298.1:1030655-1037387 GCF_000951045.1 Mandrillus leucophaeus
ATGAAGTTGCAACAAGAAGTCAACTTTTGGAACATGAAGAACAAAGGGGGTCTAATTAGGAAACCAAAGTCAAAACAAAGAGCCAAAATCAGAGTACCAGGTTAGATCAATAGCAAGGAGTCTAAGACCAAGTGGGGTCAAATCATGAAAACTGGGACAAATATTGGCACCATGAACCAGGAATATCAGGACTGTTAACTTTAGCTTATAAGTGAAACTGTTCTCCTCTGTAAAACTGGGCAGGTTTGCTTGCCTTATCTTCTAAGCAATAAGTGTGTATATAAGTGAGTTCATATTGGAGACAGAGTCATCCAGTTAATCACCAACAATGGCAGCAGTTTGACAGAGCTACCTTTGCTGTCGCTGCTTTCTCAAATAAAATATACACCCTACTGTAGTTTACACAATAGGTAAAACAACAGAAAATGATTTAAATATCATTGAAAATATTGGAAAATATAACCATCTTATTTGTATTTTCTCAGCCCTTTCTGAAACCACATTTCTCCCAGTGCTGCACAACTTTGGAGAGATTTTAAAACTTTCCTCTCACTGTTCTTTTTCATTTTCTGAATCTGATAGTCAAAAAAATAAAACTTCCTCTCCTAAAAGTTTCTGACAGAGTTACTCCATCCACTTTATTCATCGTTCTACTTTTGAACTTATCAAAATGTGCTGAACTCTCTCTCTGTATGTGTGTGTGTATATGTGTGCACATGCATGTGTATTTTTTTTTTCCTGTTATTCTGTAGCCTTTGAAAAAATGGGAGTATCTAGAGTACTGAGGCAATGTTTTATTCCCTTTGCAATAGTCATTCAGAGCAAAGTCTAGGATAAATTTATGATTAAATTATTCCTTTTCATTTATACAGTTACCATCTTGGTCCAAACCAGGGTAAAAATGGCATAGTTTTATTTCAATGAATATTTATTCAGCACCATGCACCAGCCTAGGAGATACAAATACAGCCAAGAATAAATTATATGTGGCCCTCTGCCCCCAATGTATTCCCATTATCTTTCTAGAATTATCTTTTGCTGTTCTCCAACGTAATCCCTCACTGCCATTAAATACCTTTTGTATTATTATCCACTTCTGACTCTTTCCTCAGTTTTTTTTTAAATCAAGTTATTCCTCTTAACCAGAATGCACTTACCTATCAACTCTATCAAGTCTCTAATTATTTAATATTTCAACTCAAAAGTCGTCTTTTAAAGAGGAAAAAAGTCTGACCTAATTAACTCCATTTCAACTTCCTCTCTTATTTATACCATCTTTATCTAGCACATATATATGGAATAATTTGTGCACTCTAGGATTGTAGCCAGATTTGAATTTAAATGATTCTGAGTTAGAATTTATGTCACACAACTCCCATCTTCAAACTAGAAACAATTATGTTGGTCAATAAATCATTTTTTAAAAGAAATACATGTTAATGGAAACAGTGAAAAGTGATGTTGTTAAAAAAACGACATAATTATTACAGTTACTTTAAAAGACTGATTTCAGGTACCATTTATATTCTTCTCTAGCATTTATCTGGTAGAAATTTAAATTTCCATATAAAACAAAACAGAAAATTACAATGTAATAAATTTAATACCAATAAAAATTCTATTTTAAAAAACTAGAGTTATTCAGTGGAAAAATAGAAAAAAACTGCCATATTATTTTCCGGTGCCTCCTTAGTTTGTGTGTAAATGTCACTACCCTTAAAAAATATTGTTCACGCTTTATTTTCTTCATTTCTCGATTGAATGTAAGTTTATATTTATACCTTGGGTAATGGTTATAGACCAAGATTTTGTTGCAATGAAATAGTTGTTTTCTTAATGTTGAAACAACAATTTCTGTTTCCATGGTGATTTTATGATTATTGTATAGATAGGAATCAGGAGTAAAAAGCCACTAAGAAATTTGGAAAACCTTTATTTTTTATAATGAGCTTTAATTTACTTTCAACATTGGAGAAAACTGTCAGAATAATAGTATTTATAAAAACCGCGTTCATAATTGCTATACTCTGAAATAGACAGACTGTCATAAGTTTCTAAAGGACAAACATATTTCCTATAAACCTACTTTTGCTCTTATAAAGTAAGATAAAAAGGTGTATAATAAATCAAATATATAATATTTTATTAAAGAAACTATTTTAACGAAGTCTATGTGGGTTATTTTTCAGCTTCACTTTTAATTATTAGTGGTTAAAGAAAAACGTGGTACTATTTGAAGTCTAGAACTTATAAATATTTTCAATATCATGAGAGGAACATAAAGAAAATAAGTTTGCTCATGTGTTGATTCGATTTCAACTACTATGTTAGCAAGGCTGTTCAATTCTTAGAAAATATCTTTACTGTTAATTGTAGCAACTTATTTGATATCTTTAAAATTCCGAAAGAAAGTAACTGCCAATGTAGTTTTTATAGCTTGTGAAGATAATGTTGAAAGTGAAGCTAAAGGAAAAAGGAGAAAGTTGGGGGGAGAGAGAGACACCCAGATTAACACAAAATTGAAAGAAATGTTTGCTCTCAATATTAAAGAAATACTAAAAAGTTCTTTGGAAAGAAACATGGAAATGAAGGAAAGAACAATGAGTAGCAGAAAGGGTAGCTATCTGGTTAAATGTTAATGAATATTGGCTCCACCAAACAATGACAATATGGTCTCCTGTTGCTAAAATGCATGTACAGAGTGTTCTGGATAGGTGGTGGTGGCAGTACTCCGCACATGTTCCTCATAAAAACAGACACCACAATTACAATGGTGAAATCAAAAAAATCCAAATCCAATATATACAACAAAATTGGTGACAAGGTTGAGGAGTTTAGCTCCTGTTCAAAGAAATCTATGCATGAATATTTTAGGCTCAAACACAGGCAATTACAAAGGCTTTACCGGACAGGCCTCCTGGGGGAAAGCTGCCCTCCCTACCCTAGACTGAATACAGGGCACCACGGGCATTGAAGGGAGTTGCAGTTAAGGACTCAGGCTCCCTGGCCTGCCATACTCTCATGCATATCTGCATTTCTAGATCAGATATTTCCATTCAGTAGTTTATTTGTTTGAGCTCTTTCCCAGAGGCCTTCCTCGGGGCTTTTGCAAAGATCTCCTTATCAGGGGAGAGGCAAGACATTTTGAAGGAATTTTCTATGTTCAGACTCAGTACTCAGCATTTTTCCACTTCTAGCCCTAGCCCCTTGTCTTCTCCCAGCTCCTGGGTCCATAAAAAGGCAAACTCATTTTGTTCAGGGCTCTGTCATCAATAAGATGACCCTCAAGTCTGTTTTGATCCATCTGAACCTCAACCATTACACCAATCCATGGGGAAAATGGATTGGAAGGGGATGGCATTGTTTTCCTCTGTTTTCTTTCTAGCTCACACTATCACAGTAAGTGATTAAAGAGTTGACTGTTACCTTCATTTTGGCTTGTTGTTTTACTTGGCTACTTTCTCCAGATTAGCTGAACTCCTGACAAAAATATGCCATGAACCCTCAAAGATGAGTAAGTACATGGAGAAAAATTATTACCTGCTGCAAGATCTACATAGCATAGCTGTATCTGTGTGGGAGAAAGAGGAATAAAAATAACTGGGCCTCTCTGAGAACACGACAGTTCAAACAGCTACTCCCTTTGGATGTAGTAGATCCATACGGAAAAAGCATCCAAAACTTCCAGAGGGCTCTCATGATCCAATTGGTGAGTACATAAAAAGGGTCTCTATTTTGAGGAAAGTTCTTCATTCTAGGGGGGTTTTGACCTTTTAAACTCTCAATTAATAACCAGTAATTTCCTTCCAAGCAAAGCCAACCATCCCAGTGAAAAGAAATTGCATATAATAAATTCCAAGTTGAACAGAAAGCAAATTAGGTCCAAAAAGAAAAAGAAAAAAAGAAATGACTCAAATAAAATTGAGGAAGAAAGAACAGTAAAGAGAACTCAAGTTATAAAAGGACATGTTTTAAAATCACTTTTGAAAACAACAAAAGTGAGAATTCTAATGATATAAAGCTAGAAAACCTATTCTGCCTTACTTTATCCCTTCTGAAAACATTGAAAAGTGAATTTCCTTTTAAGAAGTACAACAGGAATAGATGACGTTCAAGTCTCCAAATAAGTTTTAAGAGAAAATGAAAGTAAACATGAACTGGAAATACATCCATACAGATGACAAAAGAACACTGAAAATACATGGCCACAAAACAACAAAATTATAACACATAATTTCGATATGTGTTAAACTTTTAAGGAAATGGTAGTGACTATTAAATAAGTATAGCAATTAGAATAAGAAAGTCCCTACAATGACATGAGTAAAGGGTTTCTGTAAACATGCGACAGAACTCAGGAAATATTTGAAAATGACAGAAAATAATTTCATAAAGAAAGTCTATGCTAGAAAAGACATATGAACAAATAAACACAGAAAATCATACTGAAGAGAAATACGAGATGGAAAGGAGGTAAAGTTTAAAGATCAAAAATAAACTTTAAAAAAAGATAGAAAGGATTTAAGAAAAAGTGATCAATGTAGAAGTTAGCAGAGAAATGTTAAATGATATAAATTAACTACCATAAATTATAAGTTGAGATCACATTCCTGAAAAAAAAAATCTAATTTGAAAATATATACTGAAGGAACACAGTTTTAACCTAGAGAAATCGACCCAGAACAGCTAACAAGTGAAAGTGACTTTCAAGGATAAAGGCTACAACTTTGAGGATAAAAACAAAATCTCAGGGAATATTTTTCCCATTGGCCTTTCTGGGGAATATACTAAAAGTCAAGCTTCAGACAATGAAAACCACTGGAAACCTGGGTAAGGACCCATGGTAAACATTTACCAGAGAACTCAATTCTCAAAAATGATACCAACTTTTAGATACATACCATATCATTCACAGGAATGTTCGCCAAATTGTGGCATATTATCCCACAAAGAAAACTTCAATAATACAATAAATTAATGACAATAAAAAAGTCTTCCTAGAGGTTAAAAGAAAAAACTTGGCCGGGCACAGTGGCTCATGCTTGTAATCCCAGCACTTTGGTAGACCAAGGTGGGTGGATCACAAAGTCAGGAGTTCGAGACCATCCTGGTCAATGTGATGAAACCCCATCTCTACTAAAAATATAAAAAATCAGCTGGGCGTGGTGGCAGGTGCCTGTAGTCCCAGCTACTCAGGAGGCTGAGGCAGGAGAACCACTTGAACCTGGGAGGGAGAGGCTGGAGTGAGCTGAGATCATGCCACTGCACTCCAGCCTGGTGACAGAGCAAGACTCCGTCTCAAAAACATTAAAAAAAAAAAAAAATTAAAACAGTTCTTGGATCAAATAACTAAAACTAAAACTACATAATTTTGGAAAAAAATATAGCATATCAAATGACAGAAATGACGCTAAATACCTATGTTAATTTGAAAATAAAAATTAAGAATAAAAAGTTACACCCACTTAAAAAGATGGAAAAAATGTTTAAAAATAAGTGGGAGTTGACTAATGAGAGCACAGGAGGGGAATATCACATACCGGGGCCTGCTGGGAGGGAAAGGGGAGGAAAAGCATTAGGACAGACACCTAATGCATGTGGGGTTTAAAACCTAGATCACAGGTTAATGGCTGCAGCAAACCACCATG
This sequence comes from Mandrillus leucophaeus, assembly GCF_000951045.1. NCBI lineage: Eukaryota > Metazoa > Chordata > Mammalia > Primates > Cercopithecidae > Mandrillus > Mandrillus leucophaeus. The sequence goes on from NW_012105298.1 coordinate 1,036,304, forward strand.
GCACATGTATACCTTTGGAACGAACCTGTATGTTCTGCACATGTATCCTAGAACTTAAAGTAAAATTTTAAAAAAAAATTAAAATAAAACTAGAACTAAGAAATAAATCTAATAGCTTTTATTTGAAAACTCGAAGAAAATAGACAAAGCACTATCTATCCTAACCAAAATAACAAGGGGGAGAGGAGAGTAAGAAAGCACAATTATTATTGAAGAAATAAAGTTATTCAAGAGCCCAACCCACCCCTAAAATGCCTAGATACACTTGGTTATCCAGGGAATCCTATCAAATCTTTAAAGATCAGATAACCCAACACAGTAAAAGAAGAAATGTTCGGAATTCATATTGTGCCAGAGTATAAGATTTCTCCAAAAAACTAAACAATTAATCAACTCACTTATAAACAAAAATTCTAGATTCTAAAATTTATCCAACAGAATTCAGCAGCATAATAACAAATACATCACAGCCCAAGTGACATTTATTAAGAAATTCATTAATTCAAAGTCATCTGTCACATTGGTGGAGTTGTGGAGAAAAGTCAGATGGTCATCTCCATGATGCTAAAATGATGTCTGACAAAATTCAGTACACAAATACATATTTACATTAAGATTTCACTCTTGGCTGGGCATGGTGGCTCACGCCTGTAATCCCAGCATCTTGAGAGGCTGAAGTTAGGCAGATCAGTTGAGTTCAGGAGTTTGAGACCAGCATGGGCAATATAGCAAAACCCTACCTCTACTAAAATTATGAAAATTAGCTGGGCATGGTGGCATGTGCCTGTAGTCACACCAGCCGCTGAGGTAGGAGGACCACTTGAGCCCGGGAGGTTGAGGCTGCAGTGAGCCAAGATTGTGCCACTGCACTCCAGCCTGGGCAACAGAGTGAGATCTTGTCAAAAAAAAAAGAAAAAAAATTCTCTGTTTTACTCTTCTCTCTTTCTGTCTCCCTCCACTGTCTCATCCCGCCCTGCCACTTCCTCCTTCTTACACACAGCACACACACATAAATTCAGTCCTAAATTCTCTGTTTTACTCTTCTTTCTTTCTGTCTCCCTCCACTGTCTCATCCCGCCCTGCC
>NW_012105298.1:1037437-1038887 GCF_000951045.1 Mandrillus leucophaeus
CTTACACACAGCACACACACATAAATTCAGTCCTAAATTCTCTGTTTTACTCTTCTCTCTTTCTGTCTCCCTCCACTGTCTCATCCCACCCTGCCACTTCCTCCTCTTACACACAGCACACACACATAAATTCAGTCCTAAAGTCAGAATCGTAATGTGGAAATGTTAGAAAATTTACTGCAAAATCAGGAGCAACACAAGAACATTCACCACTGTTACTAATACTGAAGTTCTTTTGGAGCTATTAGTTAATACAGTTTGACAAGGAAAAACATATAATTTGATAAAACATAAGATATCTTTATTTGCAGATACGACTATATAGTTTGACAAGCAGAAAATATCAACAGGACCACTTAATAAAGAGACAATTTGTAAAGTATGTCATTATAATATTGCTCCCCCAAAGCTCAGTAGCATTCATATATGAAAATAAAATCAGTTATAAGATATAAAGAAAAAAAGATATGAGAAAAGACTCCATTTATGCTAACAAATTTAAAAGAATGTATTAAAACAGAAACATAATAAATATGCATGAGGATCATACATGAAGTAAACCATAAAACACTTCCAAAAGACACAAAAGTAGATCTGGACAAACAGAAATACATATTATGTACTTAATTGCAGAGTTCCAGTATCAAAAAGTTGTCAACCCTCTATGTTTATTTATAAATTTAAAGCAAGTCCAATTAGAATATAATATTGTTCTGTATCTAAAAACTTTGAATAAAAATTTTATTTGAAAGAAAAATCTAGTAGGTATAGAGAGGACAGTTTTGAAAGAGAAGAGCACGGAGGACTGTCCAGCCAGATGAAAAAACTACTCTTCTCCAATGAAAATCATTTAGTATTGACAGGTTTTAGGTCAGACAGACCAATAGAAGAGAAAAGCAAACCCAAAAATAGAACTGATTGCTTACGGAAATTTTAAATACCACACAGGCAGGATTTTAAACTATAAAGGAAAAGATGGATTATAAAATAAGTGATGATGGTATAGCTGGATAACTGTATGGATATGGTAAAAAATTGACCAATTTCTTATATTGCATATCAGTGTAAACTCCACATGGATAAGAGACATAAACTGCATAAGAATAAAAAAAGGCAAGTTTTTATAGATGTTAGAAGTGGGAATTTTGTTCAGAAATATGATTCAAGGAGCAACAGCTAAAAATGAATTTAATTGTTTTCTTAATTGACACAAACAAAATAAAAACAAAAATAATTTATAAGAAAAATACAACTGATTTCACTTATAATAAGTTAAATACAAATTAAAATTATATGAGATACTACTTATCATCATCCATCCATCAGATGGGGAAACACTCAAGTCTTACAATATGTATTTTATGTAGTAAAATATATTCCAGATATATGGGTACATGGAATACATGGAAAACAGATGCTGCCAAACATTGCAATATAAAATTTGAAGTTG
>NW_012105298.1:1043017-1044829 GCF_000951045.1 Mandrillus leucophaeus
ATACACACATGCATGCTGAAATATTTGCAGATTAAATGATGTAATCTGAGATTTGGAATTTACTTCAAAACAATCCAGGTACTGAGGAGGAAATGGATGATGTATAAAAAAATTAAAATGGTATATGCTGATAATATGGAGTCATGTGTACACCTAGTTCATTATACGGTCTCTTCAATTTTATGTATGCAGCACACTAACATGGAACATGTATACATATGTAACAAACCTGCACGTTGTAAACATGTACCCTAGTACTTAAAGTATAATAATAATAATAATAAAAGAAAATCTCCAAAATAAAGTTAAGAAAGAAAGCAAAATATATGTAAAATTAAAATTCATTGACCACTATAACATAAAAGGTGGGAGGTGGACAAATGAACTTGAAGTGTTCTGTGGATTTAAGATTATCTGGGAAGTAGTATGAAGTATAATTTACATTAAACTAACAAATCAAAGATACCTGTTGCAATCTCTAATACTACAAGAACCATAAAGTATATAGAACTTAGGAGCTAACAGAATGGAAACGGCAAAACAATATAAGAAAGATTAATCTAAAAATGGCCATAAATTAACACGCAGTACATGGAACAAATTTAAAAAACAGCAAACGTGTAGACATAAATTCAAATATAACCACAATTAAATGCGAATAGGTTATCAGAATTAAAAAAACAAAGGCTGTTATACTGTGTTTGGCAGATTCTATGTTCCTTGCAAGAACAAATTAAATATTAAGACACAGAATCACTGAAATTAAAACGTATGAAAAATGATATACCATACAAACAAATCAAGAGGAAGTAAGTTAAGGAATATTAAAATTAAACAAAGCTTTTCTCTAAGATGGAAATAATTACTAAAGATATAGATATATCATACTATATAAAAGGATGACTACATTAGGAAGATACACTAATTCCAAGTTTGTATTTACTAAATAATATTGCTTCAAATATATAAAGCAAAATAAAGAACTAAGAAGATAAACAGAAAGATCCATAATCATAATTCACATCTATTAATAACTGATGGGAAAGAAGACAAAAATCAATAATGATGCAGAAGGTCAGAGTAATTCAATTAGCAATTTTTGCCTGTTTGATACATAAAGAAGGATGCCCAGAACAACAATAGAATATATGTACTGTGTGTCAACTATGTATAGAACACTAACTAAAACTGACCATATCTAGGGCTATTTAAAAGTTCTCATTGAATTTTAATTAATTTTATGATTTATTATTCTCTGGTTACAGTGAAATTAAGCTAAAATCAATTTTTAAAATTAAAATTTCAGTAACAAACCTCTCAATAACCCATGGTCAAAGAATAAATATCGACAAGAACTAGAAAATATTTATCAACTAAATGATTCTGAAAATATGACATACTAGAACTTGTGGGATGAGGCTGAGGCTGTGCTCAGAGAGAATTACAGACTTATATGCTGTTTTAGAAAACATGAGAAGCTAAAAATCAGTGATCTATGTCTTCATCTATGAAGTTAGGAAAAGAGTGGCAAATTAAACTCAACAAGTAGAAGAAAAAAAATAAGGATATTATTCCAGAGTAATGAAGCAAAAACGAACATGCCATAGAGAAAATCCACAAAGCCATAATTTGGGTACTTGAACAGATGACTAATCTGACTTAAAATCAAAGAGTTAAGGGAAAAATTATCACTATTCTGATTCAAAAATAAAAAGATATAACCTAAAATTCTTAACAATCTTATGCTAATATGTTTGATAATGTGTATCAAATGTACACTTTTTTTGAAAGCTTATTTTTCCATAACTGACA
>NW_012105298.1:1047929-1051592 GCF_000951045.1 Mandrillus leucophaeus
TGTGTGTCAACTATGTATAGAACACTAACTAAAACTGACCATATCTAGGGCTATTTAAAAGTTCTCATTGAATTTTAATTAATTTTATGATTTATTATTCTCTGGTTACAGTGAAATTAAGCTAAAATCAATTTTTAAAATTAAAATTTCAGTAACAAACCTCTCAATAACCCATGGTCAAAGAATAAATATCGACAAGAACTAGAAAATATTTATCAACTAAATGATTCTGAAAATATGACATACTAGAACTTGTGGGATGAGGCTGAGGCTGTGCTCAGAGAGAATTACAGACTTATATGCTGTTTTAGAAAACATGAGAAGCTAAAAATCAGTGATCTATGTCTTCATCTATGAAGTTAGGAAAAGAGTGGCAAATTAAACTCAACAAGTAGAAGAAAAAAAATAAGGATATTATTCCAGAGTAATGAAGCAAAAACGAACATGCCATAGAGAAAATCCACAAAGCCATAATTTGGGTACTTGAACAGATGACTAATCTGACTTAAAATCAAAGAGTTAAGGGAAAAATTATCACTATTCTGATTCAAAAATAAAAAGATATAACCTAAAATTCTTAACAATCTTATGCTAATATGTTTGATAATGTGTATCAAATGTACACTTTTTTTGAAAGCTTATTTTTCCATAACTGACATAAGAAAATATTTTTAAAATCTTGATAGTACTTTTCAATGAAGGCAATTAATCAGTATCAAAGATATTTCCACAAAACATTCCAGACCCAATTGGCATCATTGATGGATTATCCAAATGTTATGAAATATTACCAATCACATGCAGATTCTTCCAGATAACAGAAAAAGTAGGACTACTTCCTAGTTTGTTCTATGATACCAACATCTCCTCGACAGTAAAAATGACATGGACATAACAAGAAAAAAAATTATAAGCCAATCTTTCATCATGAACATAGAGGTTAAAGAAAAATACAACACTTTTTTTTTTTTATCATGTTGGGTTGATTCCAGAAGTATGAGACTGATTTCACAATCAAAGATCAATTGTAGTTCATCATACTAACAGAATAAAAGGGAATATAAAAATTCATTTTAATGTGTGCATGAAATGTAGTTGATACAATTCATCATGATTTTCTGGTAAAAACTGTTAGCCAACTAGAAATAGAAGATAACTTCCCTAATTTAATATAGAGTTTACACACACACACAATCCTATGATAAACAATAATATCAAAATATTGACAGGTTTCTCATGTAATGAGATAAAGATACCTACCATCATGATTGCTCTTCAATATTATTCTCGAGGTGCTATCCTATGAATAAGCAAGGAAAGAAATGTGTACATATTGGAAGATCATAAATAAAACTCATTTTTTACAAGAGACATTGCTGGACACATACACTGATTTAAAAATCTATAGTAAGCTTAAAATTTATAAGCGATTTTAGAAGATCATAAGTACATCAATAAATAGATCAGGAATAAACAATTAGGAAATATGTCCAAAATGGTGTCATTTACAGTATTTATCAGTATTATTTATGATATAATATTTGCAGCATATATTTAATTACATGTAAATTGAAATGTGCGTTTGTGTGTGTGCGTGTGCGTCCGTGCACATACATATATACATATACTTGATCACTTAATATATGTTCAGAGGGACGTTTCAGGGCAGTTAGAAATCAAGAGTCTCTTCAACAAATCCTGTGGGATTACTTGATATTCATATGGGAATGAGTGAATCTTTTTCACTACCAAATACCATACCAAAAAATTCAATTCCAGAGGTAGTAAAGTCTAAATGTGAAGAGTCAAACCAATATAAAAGTCCCTTAAAAGGAAACACAGAAGGATGTCTTTATGGCCAAAGAAGAGGCAAAGATTTTTTTCAACAAGACAGAAAAAGCAGAAATCATCATGATTATTTGGTCTTTTTTGGGATCTTACTGATCAACTAGTCCCATGGCTTCCCCACAAATGAGGAAATTAGAGCCAGAGAACATAAATTCTTGTCACAGGACCAACACCTTCAGAAAGCTAAAGATCTAGGACCTGTTTCTCCAGTTTTCTGAATTCATTTTTAGAAGGCATTAAACAATAGGACTTAATTGGATGTCTAGCCCTTTTGCCTTCTTTTGAGACTTTGTATGTCCCAGGAATTGTTCTTAACCGTTTTACACATATTGATGCATTTAATCCTCATAACTCTATGAGGTGGGACCTATTCTTATATCTACATTTTACAGGCAAGACAATAGCAGCTGTTTCTTTAGTAACTTGTCCAAAGTTCCACACGTCCTAAGTGGAGAGCTAGGATTCTAACACAGGAATTGTGAGTCCTGAGCCTTAACTCAAAACCACCACCTTTCACAAACATTGCAAGCTATATTTCAATTCTGTGTTTTGGTTTCAATTAAAATTACTTAAGAACTGCAGTCTCTAAAGATTTTCTTCATGATTATACTCAATTTGTTTGCCACCTATTTTAGATTAACAGTTAAATTCAAATCTACATTTCCTAACAGGTCTCCAAAAAACCTTATAATACTTTTTATTTAAAATTCCAGTAGCACTTGACGTGTGTTACAAAATACCTTGAGTTTCCCACTTCCTATTGTGTATTGCTTCATAGGTGAACATTTTACTTTACAACTGGCCCATAAGCCTTTCTTAAATAAATTTACAATACTTCATCCTTTTATGGTATTTGATCTGTATTACATCATGCTTTATCTTGTATTTACCATCTTCATCTGCATGTTATCTTACATATACATATTTTACTCTACACTTAGAATATTTTCCAAGAGTAGTAATCTATTTTGTTTTATTTTACTTTATATTTTATTTCATTTTGGTGGGTTTGGCACTATGTTTTTATTCTCTTTTAGAATTTAATATGTGTTGGCAAGCATCTACAACAACACATGTAGTGTTGAAAGAATAAATATTTCTCGTAGTAAAGCACTCTAAAATTCGTTCATAAATGACTTTCAGACATTTTATTCCCCACATTGAAGGACAACTTCAGACATTGATTTTTTTCTATTTTTTTTTATATATTATTTAGCTTTGTACTAGGGATTAAGTAACAAACAAGTTAGAACTAATAAGATCTTTAAATGTTGCTCAGAAGTTTCCAGTGATAGTTTTAATGAAAAAAATTATTTACAGTCTCCACCACTGCTTTCACTAATTTAGGTTCAGTGATTGAGTCAAATAACCAGTTTTAGAAATAGAAAGCAAATCCCCCGGGGCTTTCTATCATCTATGGGGCCATGTATCTCCCTGGCTGACAGACCGTTAGTTCTATAATTCACTCTATCGTGGAAGCTTGCTAATTAGCATTTGTTTACAGCATTTTAAGGAGCTCTGTTTAATTACTGAAAACTTTGAATGTCTGTTGTGCTTTATAACCCAGATAGTATTGTTTTTGTTACTTATTAATTTATGACAGTGAAGGATGAGGATGAAGACTTCTTAAACAATTACCAGATGTATATACACATACATACACACCTTGGAAGCAGAACTAAGGAAACTTACAGTAATTATGCACAATGTTGGAAGAAATTTCTGAGACTTTTGTTTTCACAAAAACCTACTCTCTTTAAGTACATTATAGAATTCACTTATTTGTAAAATGGGCTTAATTAAATCTACTATTTA
>NW_012105298.1:1052052-1060462 GCF_000951045.1 Mandrillus leucophaeus
TCTTCAATTGATGAAGTACTTCACATAATCTGTATAACATAAAATCTGTTAGGAAAGTTGGATGTTTAAAATATAGGAATGAGTTGAACATGTTGTAGGCGGAAAAAGAAAGCTAGCATGGTGAATAGTTTCAAAGGTTGTTAAGAAAAATTCCAAGATTTATATATTCAAATATTTTTGTACACTTATTGCACCTAATATTTAAAGTAGCCGAAGGACTAACTTTTGATTTGTATCTTCAGGAGTGGAAGTTTTGTTAACCTATCAAGTTAAGAAATTATGATAACAGTATCTTCTTTAGACAGAGGCAAAAGCTAAAAATTATCTTTTTTTCTCAGTCCAAATGCTAATAGAATTACATAATGGTGCCTTGCTAAAAGTGCTATTTATTACCTGCAGCATTCTTTAGATGTTTTCTACAGGATTTTTCATGACGTAGAAATCTCCATAAGGTTCATGTGCTTGTTTAGGGGTTCTGCGGTAGACTACTTTGTCAAAAATGATTATCCATACTCATTTCACCCCAGGCTCTTTGTCAATCTGTCCTTGCTAGATGCTCAGATACTCCATCTAATTTGAAGCTAGAGGCATATGCAGAAGAATAATACGTACCAAAATGAAACAGGATGGATGCTTGGTAAAACTAATGCATTTGTTAGAGACAACATCAACTAGGGATGCTACGGTTCTGTCTTTGTCTTAACAAGTTTTTAGTGTTGTTGTTGAATAATATATATTTGAAGATCATCCTGAGCCTCTGAGTAATCTTGGTACTCTGCATTTTTCACTTAACACTTCCATGATGCTTTCTTTTTCTTCATCATTTCTAGTGGCAATTAGACATGTTTGAATGGAGGGATCTAATGAAGAAAAATCACACCTCTAAAAGGCAGTGTATTAAAGATGTGAAGAGACAGAGAACTTTATAACAAACCGGTGATGTAAGTGGGTAAGCCATGGTCATGAATAAATTGAAATTGCCCTGAAATGTGCTTACTGAGTTTTATTTTCTGAGAAATTGGAAAAGATACATTCTTATTATAAATTATGAGTTACTGTCAAAATAACTCAGAGCATTGTTTTAATATAGTTTACCCTAAGACCATTAGAACATTTCTGAAAATTAATGGCATTTATTTTGGTATGATTACCCTAAAATAGTAAAGCTTAACTGGAGTGACTTTGCCTCCCAGGAGACATTTGGTAATATGGAGACAATTTTTGGCTGTCACTATTTGGAAGGGGTACTAGAGGTATCTTGCAGGTAGAAGTCAGGGATCCTACTAACATCCTACCATGCACAGGACAGGCCCCACAAACAAAGCAAAATCACTGAGAGTAACCTTTCCACTCTCAAAAGTATTATTGTTTGGATGACAGAACTTATGATAACTCTGCTGAAATGGAATAAATATCTGGAAGGAGAAATAGTAAAAATAATTAGGGTTAGAAAATGTGAGCCAACAATCTTGCACCACCATTTGTGTGATACAGACCAAGTTCAGTTCTCTGTGCTTTGGCTCCTAGCCAGCAGAATCGGCATAAATACTAATATTACTTCTTGGCATTGTTGTGAAAATCAAAGAAGATAATATGTGCATGAAAGAACTTTGACAATGATGAAGTGCCATGCAAATATACAGCTATTAATAAGCTATTAATAAGAGAAAACTATGAAAGGATGACATTTTAAGGAATGTGTAGGAAGTTTTTCATAAATAGAAATCTTTCTCCAAACCAATATATCATTCACTCTAACCTTTGAATAAAGTATGTATGTGTTAATATTTCATGCTTATTAAATACTGGATTATATTTATAAAAAACTGAAATCAGGCCTACGGAACAGCTACCTTTGGAATGTCTGTTGAAGGATTTCAAGATTAAATTCCTAGTCTCCTTAGCAAGCTGATCACAACTACTTTGTCTTCACTTAACAGCAACCCCAACTATATCGTCTAGCTTTCTGGGGAAGTTGCAATTGCCCCTTCTCCTTCCTTATTTTCCCTGTTTTCTTCTTATTCCTCCTCCTGCTTCTTTTTCTTCTTCCTGTGGTACTCTTTTCAATGTGAGGGACCCCTTTAGACAAGTCCATCCATTCCTTCAACTAACCATCTATCCAACCATTCATCCAATACATCCTCACTGAGCATTTGCCATGTAAGTGTGTATATATATATACACACACACACATATACATACCTGTATATAGTCCATGCCCTAAGAAACTTATAGCTTAGAGAGAGAAGGGACAGATATCAATTACAAAATAATAAATATAAAAATACAATTGAAAAGAAGACACTTGCTTGAAAGTATAGTAAAACACTTCAGCTAGCTTTGAGGGAGACAAGTAAGTTTCACTAAAGGATTGAAATTTCATTTGAGATTTGAAGAATGATTAGCCAGGTAAAGGGGATAAAGTGGGGACGTAGGGTGAGGTGGTGCAGAGTTTCATAGGGAAGAACATTCTGGGCAGTCAAGATAGCATGTGCAAAGGCCCTGTTGGGTGACAGAACATAAGTTGTTCAAAGAACTGAAAGAAGTCAATTTAGCTGGAGCTCTAAGCAAGACTGAGGGGCCTATGATGTGAGTCTGCAGGTGACAAAGAAACAAATGATGTAGAAACTTGTGGCCCACGGCAAAGGTTTCAGTCTTTTTTTCTGAGAACAATGAGAAATCCCTGAAAGTTTTAAAAGACAGTGACATGATTAGATTTGCATTTTGAAAAGATCGCTCTGGATGCAAAACAGTTGGGGATAAAAAGATGCTTGAAATCCATTGCTCTCAGCACATGCTTGACAGGAATTGTTACAAGCATTTGAATGTTCTCTTCTTTGTTCTTACGCAGGAAATCTCTCCAACATCTTCCTCTCTACTAAGACAATTCCATTACTTCCTTCAGGATCTGGTTAAGTACATTCACCGTATTTACTTTAAAATTTACAATCTCTATTCATCATGTCCCCACTTTGAAATCTTTCTGCATTTGCAAGACACTTACAATGTGATAAAATTAATTTAATTCTCTGCTTTATATATTCTTTTCCCAAAGCAAACTTTGCTTCTTAAGGACAGGGGCCTGCATATGAGTTTCAGAACAAAAATGATTGCTCTAGATAAATTAATTATCAATGTTTGGCTCCTCCTACTATCAACAGCTGACTTGTCAAGTTCATAAATTGTATCTTTTACAAGCATTGTAAGAGTAAAATAATCTGAATACAAAGAAAGACATTGCAAATATTTTATTAGAGCATGTTTGTAATCAAGCCAATGTAATCAGTAGATACATAAAATTGGCACTGTCTAGTCTGAGTCTCTAACCTCTGTATAACATTTTGTGTGAAAGGATGCTTCGTGTGTGACTACTCATAAAAATTGTCTCTATTAAGCATTTAAAAAGTTTTTATCTTGCACATGTGTTTGAAGAAAAAAATTCTAATGACTACACTTAGATTGAAAAATGCAATAAATATTTCCAATATGAACAAACTTAGAATTCAAACTCAATTAAATATTAAGAGGACATCTTAAATTTTACTTGCTTATATTAAAATTGTATTAAAATCAATTAAATAACCAAACATAGACAGACAGTTTTATGAGGATGTTTACATTATAGGAATTGTGATTTAAAAAATTCTGAATAATTTCATAGACAGATTCTGACTTTTTAAGACTCCCTAAGTAATATGAGTCAAAATGCAATCTTTTCTTGTTTTTCCACAGAGGGTTTAGCAATGTTCTATTATATATCAAAGACAGGAAGTTAAGAATAAAAATGGATACTCTCTATCATGGTGCAAAAAATGTGCCAAACAACTGGAAATGTATAAGAAAACAAATTAAATTATGGCCAAGTGACCTATAGTCTTCATAAAACTTTAAGAACTCGCATTAGGATGTTTAATTTTTTCTGGTACTACTGATGTTTAATTTTTAATCTCTAAATTATATATAAACATTTTAAACATGTAGTAAATAAAACACTGTTTCTTTTCAGAAAATGATATACAAATACACATTATTTGAGATCAAATAAGGTAATACAGGTAAAGTACTAATCCAGTGCACGATCTAATCAATATTAATTTCCTTCTCACTCTTAAGAAAAAGAAGAATGCTTAGATCGGTTGTTGTACCTGATACTAATAACAATTTCATGTAATAATGGCCTAGTATTTCATCCATAAAAAACATGCTTGATATTAAGAACTTGCTGGGGTTTGTTGGGGGGCAGATTAGAAAGGGCTTATTTGGGAATCAAAAAACTCAAGAAGCAAGTGATTAATATGCTTGAACCGAAGTTTTGCTCAAATCATCAAAAACAAAGGTATAATACTTAAAGCTAGAAATGTATACACATTCTAGAAGCTAAGGGTCTTCTTCAGGACATGATGGAGGAACTAACTTCTATAGGGAACAATTGGAAGATACACCTTTGCCTGAGTTTCTGGCAACACAGGTAAAACAAACAAACAAACAAACAAACAAACAAAAACGGTGGATATGATCAAGCGTTTGACCTAAAAAACAAAATTGTTGGATAAATTGTAACGTACTTGCTTTGTATGAAAAGTCATTCAGCTTAGACAGACGCAGTGAAAGACGAGATTTGAACTAAAGTCTAAGACTTGGTTTCAGGCACAAAGTGTGATTACAGATGATTAGGATATATGCTCTAAAGATTTACCTGAGGACAAAACTAAGAGAGGATCTAAGAGGAATGACTGAGAATGAGAAATGGTATCTTAGAAGAGGCACAATTTAACTTTGTGCCTCTCAAAACAAAGCAATTTGGTATCATTTTTTTCCTTGGGTTTCTGCAGGTAAGGCACTACATTTTTAGTGTGGTATTTACCTTTGTTCATTGCATTCTTCTCAAAAAGACAGCAATCAACTGAGTAGTGATAGGAAACAGAACTCCAGAAAATTAGCTGTAGCTCATTAAAAAGTGAATCAGGCTTTTAATTGATCTTAAACTGATAGTTAATTTTTTCAAACAACAAAATAATTAAAAAATAATTTAAAAAATAATTTAAAACAATAATTAAATGTATTTCCTCAAGTATGTTAGTTTCATAACAATCAGGATACAGACAGTAAATAGAGCTTGCCCTGAAATCTGCTGGGATATGGCCCTGAATTAAGACTTTCAACTTAAAAAGAAAAACAAAAATGTCAGAAAATTCCCCTATGAAAGTAAGCAAGCAGAATGGAGGCATTAAGGAAAACAAAAAGACAAGTGGAAAATACACCAATGTCTGTTGGAAAGCACTTCCTTTATTTCTTTTCTTTAAAATATAGAAAGTTGGATGGGACCAATGTAAATAAAAATTATATTCCTATCTGATAGTGATTTTTTGTAGTTAAATATCAGGCACTTACGCAAAACATCTTTTGCTTTTTTCCCTCAAGACTATTACCTCTGATGTCTCCCACATTTTAATGAATTCCATACCTTCCCAAATAGTTTTAATTATGTTATATCATTTGATAATATTCACAATATTCTTAACACTCTTCTAGCTTGACTTCTCTATACTTTTAACTTGCTTCTTTTGTATGCTTCTTCAGCTTTATGTTTGTGGTCATGACACAGGTAAGATTATAAATTAAACTATGTAATCTAGATGCTGATAGGTGCCATGAAAAAAATTAACACAGAGTAATGGAATAGACAGTGAAAGGAGGAGAAAGGTGACTATTCTATTTTAGATAGGCTAGTCAGTAACAGCCTCTCATTGCAGGTAAATTTTGAGCACAGCACACTCAATAAAGTAGGGAACAAATAATTAGCAAAGACCTATTGTCTGAACAGAGGGAATAGCAAATACAAAGCCTCTGAAGTAGGAACAATCTTGGAATGTCTGAGGCATTATCAAGGCAGCCAGCATAACTAGTTCAAGAAGGGAGAGAGAATAAGGACATAGAATTGAAGATGTGGCAGTGTAGGGCATTGTAGGTATGGTATAGAATGTGAATCTTATTCTGTATGAGAAAGGCATTAGAGGTTTAAAAGCAGGTTAAGAACATAATCTGATCTATGTTTTTAAAAGACACTCTGGCAAGACTAAAAAGAAGTGGACCAACAAGGGAGTTATTTCAGTGCTCCTGAGATACAATCGTGGCCTGTATGAGATGGCCTTCAGTACACATTTAAAAGGAGATTGGGTTTGGAATATATTTGAGATATATTGACAAGTGAACTTGATGATCGAGGAAGTTAAGAATCAAAGTTGTTGTAGTTGTTTTTTTTTTTTTTTTTAAAAAAAAAACTGGATAAAATGGGGGTTCCCTTTATTGTGATGAGGAAGCTTGGGAGTGGAGAAGGCTGAGGGTGTGGAAAATCATGGGTTTTGTTCTGGCTATATGAAACTGAAATACCTTGTGAGTATCCATGAGAAGATGCTGTACAATGAGTTTGATACATGAATCTAGAGAGAACAGGAAATATAAATTGAGGAATCATTACTATATTAACTATATTTTTTTCCTAAGGTAGAGAAACATCTAAATAATTATCTGATTTTTATTTTTATCTACACATTAATTATAAAATATTTTTTCCAAGTTTTTAATTTTATTTCAGACTGCACTGTTTTCCTTTCTGTGGAAAAACTACATTGTTTCTTGAATGTTAGAGAGAAATCTGATTATTATGCATGATTATATAGGTATAATATACAAAATCTTTAAGGATTTTAAAAATGTGAATTATATTCCTTTCCCAGTTCTAAAAATTTACTTTCTTTTGCTATTTTCTATCCCTTCTTCTCCAAAACACAGGAAAAGAGGAAAATGCATTAGGCTCTCAAATCAAATGCCGTAAGTATAACAAGCGAAGTTATTTTTTGAATAGGATAGTGTTTCCTGGAAGACAGACGCTATCTCAAGTCAAATAAAGTTAAATCTGATGCATATTTATTATTTGCCTGGCTGTGTTAGGATTGGCGGAGGTAATAAGTATTGCAAAGTTGCCTTGATCTCAAATTTATAAATTTATAGAGAAAATAAGACACCTATATATAAAACAATATAAGGATGAAAAAATATGAATTATAAATATAAAATCACTCTAATTGGTTAAAGAAGAGGTAGAAACAACAGTGGTTTTGGGTTTTGAGAAATAAAACAATTTCCAGATATATGAACAATAACATGAGATCCATGTCTGAGCATGACTTACCAAGTGGTTGGCCGGCGATGACTCTGGCATTTTCTCCAGCCACTGCAGCTCTTGCATGTCGCTCACTCATGTACTGTACAAATGCATAACCTTTGTGAACAGAGCATCCAACTATTTTTCCATACTTTGAAAAAATGGCTTCAATGTCAACTTTCTTGACAATTGCCGTATTTAGATTGCCAATGAAAACACGGGAGTTGATGGACTTGGGGTCATTCTTATTGGTGACATTGCTGGTCTGTGTTTTGCCAGTCATGATTGGCTCTCCTTGCTTTAATCCTTAAACAAACAAACAAAACAAATAATGAAAAGCTAAATCATTAGATTGAATGGGTATCACTGGCTTTTTAACAGTTTTTCAATATTACACTCAGGAAAACTCCAATCCCTAAGTATTAATAATTTTCTTGAGAAGAAAATTAATATATTTAGTAATATAAAAGGTAAATATTACATTGCTAAATACAGTAGAAAAAACTTATAATGACAACATACAGTTATAAAAATTCTTGATTTGTTAATGACTGAACATTTTGCAGTTGTTTTTATATTTAAGTCTATCTATTTTGCAAAAGAAAGTTTGAGGAAAATCTGCCTTATTCTATCAACAGCAACCAAAAGTCCAATATGGCTAAGGTCTGATGATAGATGTATTACAGAAATGTAACCTCCATCTTCTGTTTGAGTACATGCATTTTTATTTTTTATATTTCTATAATAGGTAGACATATTGTCTATTTCAATATCAGAACCCTTCTGTCAGAAACAACAGTTTTCTCCATTAAAGGCTGTGGAAAAGAAAAAATGGTATTAGAAATTTAATTTGAAAATTTAACATAAGAAAACCATAATTTTAAAAATAAGCAACTTAGCCAGAATACTATATATGCTATTTATTTGAACCAATAGCACATGTCAGTTTCATAAAAACACAAAACAAAACATATGAGCCAATGTTCATCAATGATCAGCAAATTAGGAGATTAGGTAACTGTTGAAATGTTATTCTTAACTTCACTTTCTAATTCACTTAACTAAGGGCTCCTATGGTGCCTAAAGATTGCTAGTATTTTTCAAAATCATTTTGTGAGCTTGGTAGAATATTTGTGTCTAATTAAATTCAACAAAACTTTTATTTCTAAGTATTCCAGCACATACAGATTTTTAAGGCCTTGAAAATTCTTTCCTTCCTTCCTTCCTTCCTTCCTTCCTTCCTTC
>NW_012105298.1:1060577-1072137 GCF_000951045.1 Mandrillus leucophaeus
TTCCTTCCTTCCTTCCTTCCTTCCTTCCTTCCTTCCTTCCTTCCTTCGTTCCTTCCTTCCTTCCTTCGTTCCTTCCCTCCCTCCCTCCCTCCCTCCCTCTCTCCCTCCTTCCTTCCTTCCTTCCTTCCTCAACATTTGCTAACAACCTATTTTTTGTCATGCATCATTTACAGTACCTATTATAGACAACATTAAGGCTAAACTAAAATTTCAACACGGTTACAGTCTCTGAATTGATGATCATTGTTGAACATTAGCTAATTGATACCGTTTGTCAGTGACAACTATATTTTTATATGAAGGCTCTCTTAAAATATTACAGCTATAAAAATAAGTGCATCTGATTTTAAGAATCATTTAAAATGATATTTCTAAATTAAACATTAAGGTGGTGGAAGTCTTTAAGGTATGTAAATTGGATATGCTTGAAAATGTACTTATGCATTTAAACCAGGTACTCTTGAAATCAAGAGCAACAAAGTAACATAAAATGTTTCAAATTAAGTTGTTCAATATTACCTCTGGGATTTTTAAAGCTTTACTTCATATTGGACAGCCAACATTAGAAATATCTCCTTATAATGAAGATCAGTTTCACAAACAAAACATTCAGTTATTTACATAAAAATTAAGAGTAAAACATCATTAGAAACAAAGATTATAACACTGCCTTGTATTGATTCAGATTAGCTACATTTAAGTGGTACCTGTATGAATTATTCAAAGTAGAGTTGAAAAAAGGAAAGTTGATATTTTTTTAATCTTGAAATTTGAGCTATTGCATATCTCAAGACAAATGCTCTGAGAATTAATTGAAACAAGAAAAATCAAGGTAGGTAATCTAGAGTCAGTTTCCTTTCTTACCATTCCAGGTCAACATCAGTAATACAATCCATAGAAAGCATACTATTTTGTTTGTGCTCTCATGTGACACATACTTTTAGAAACACCATAGAGTTATTTTTAAGGGTAAACAATTCTTATGGTTGACATTTTATTTCCTGGACAGACATACATTGGTTAAAATGCAAATATAAGAATTTCTAGCATAGATCAGACCTGTCGTTTACAGAGCCCGGTGGTCTGCCATTGATAGTAACCCTTGGTTAAATTTAATTTGAAGGTACAGTTGTACTCTGAATGCTCACTGTGAATGTCAACATGCTATCTTGGACTCTGCTCTGTTCTTTTAGTCTGTGTGGATGACACTCATACCTGTACCTCCAAACTTACAACTGTGTAATTCTAATTAATAACTCTTACCTACCTTAAAATCTATACATATCTATCTAATTTTTTTTCACTACCACTGACTTGCTAGTTTCTATCAGTGTTTATAATTGTATATAAGTGTTTATCATTTTAAATGAGTCTATCCGGGTTTAAAAGTTTTGTTGTAGTATTGCATTCTGTCATTTCAACATTCTCTAAAACTTAGGCCTCAATTCATAGTTTAATATCTTTTCTATTACAGAAACTTTTAAATCAATTGAAGAAAGACTTCCACTTTCAGCGATGATGGAGTAACAGTGACTAAATTAACCCTCCTGGTTCAAAGAAATAGAAAACCAGGGAAACACAGATGAAGCAACTGTTTTTCAGACATTAAATACAGGCAGTACAGAGCCATTACATCTGAGAAAGAAGAGACAAACAAGTAAAACATAGGAGAGCCAAGCTTTCTGCCTGGAAAACATATTTCAGGTTTAGAGCAGTGTCCGTGGGGTAGGGAGGATATCACAAACTGAGAAAGTGACCTACTGAGTTGAGGAGATACAGACCAGAGTTCAGAGCATCTGGGGCAGTTGGAATTTGTGTGACAGGTTTCTTGAGACAAAAGAGCTACACAGAAAAAGAACTCTAGAAATCTGCTTTAAAGTCCTTTGAACCTATGCTGATTTCTAAGTCATATATGCAAAGGGTACAGTTTCATGAGGCTGGGCAAGAAGTTATTGCAAATTTGTGGACTGAATGATTCCAATAACTGCAAAAGGCCAAGAATCATTCATGTTCCTACCAGCAGCAGTGGAGAGGCCAAATTGACTACCTGGAGAATTAAATTTAGGCATCAGAAGGGTGGGCCTTAGTAATGGGATTAAAGATTCCAACAGGTAAAGGTATTCTGTGACCACGCTAGCAAAAGCTGAAAACAAGGCTTAAGATGATCAAACTACAGCAGAAACAAGTCAAAAGTCTATCAAAGAAAAGTATAACACTTCTTTAAAATCAATAATAGGGCCAGGTGTGGTAGTTCATGCCTGTAATCCCTGCACTTTGGGAGGCTGAAGCAGGCGGATGGCTTGAGGTCAGGAGTCTGAGACCAGCCTGGCCAACATGATAAAACCCCATCTCTACTAAAATACAAAAAAAAAAAAAAACAAAAATCGAACAAACAAACAAACAAAAAAAACCCAGCCAAGTGTGGTGGCACACATCTGTAAATCCCAACTACCTGGAAAGCTGAGGCAGAAGAATCATTTGAAGTTGGGAGTCAGAGGTTGCAGTGAGCAGAAAGCACCCCACTGAACTCCAGTAACAAAGTGAAGCTCCATCTCACAAAAAAAAAAAAAAAAGGAAAAAATAGAACTCAGACATTCAATCACATAAAATACACTATTTTCACCATCATGCAAAACCTCCTACAGATCTTAAGAATTAAAATATGACCCATGACCAGAAGAGACACTAAAGATTTTAAAAATGAATTAAATGGGACTTTTAAAGATAAAAACTATAATATCTAACAATTTTTTAAAAAATCACTGAATGGTGATGAAACTTCAGAAGAACAAATTTGTGAATTAGAAGTTGTAGAAATAGAGAATATGTAAAATGTAGTATAGAGATAAAACACTGAAAAAATATACAGAGCCTCAGTGAGTTAATATTGAACTCTGTCAAGCTGTTAAACACATAAATCTGGAGTCCCAGAGGGGCTGGTAGAAAAATATTCCAGAAAATTAATGACCAAAATATTCCACATTTGATAAAAACGACAATCCCACAGATACAATAATTTCAATGAACCTCAAGCAGAATAAATATATATAAAACCACACCAGACACATCATAATAAAATTACTGAAAACCAGTGATAAAAAGAAAAATTAGAGAGCTGTCAGGCATTGGAAAAAATACCTACATTTTGACACAAAAATGGTTTATAACAGTCAAAAAAATGTTACAACTATAAAACAAATGACAAGGGAAAATGAATTTTTCAGTGCAAACAAACTGTCTCTTTGTTTTTAATTTAGAAGTCTGGATGGAGCTCATGTAAAGTGTCTATCTATGAAAGCTGCTGTAAAATAAAAGATAAACTGTAAACTACTGTTGCTGTTGTTCCAAAGAATTTTCTATGAAGGTAGAAACGTTCCATATCTACAGTATCCAAAAAGTTAGTCAATAACCACATGTGACTTTTGAACCCTTGAAATCTGGCTAGTATGATTAAGAAACTGTATTTTTAATTTCACTTAGTTAAAATTGAGACCACATTTTAATGAATTGCTTTACACTAAAAGGCTAACAGGGCTCTTGCCTTGGAAAGATACAGGATAAAAGTAAATCAGAAATATATCTAGCTATTGATGTTTCATTCAAACCTAGAGAACGGCTATGTTTTTGGTCCTGAAAACTTAGGAAAGATATGATAATGTAGCTGTATTTCAGAAGAATAAAAAGTTCAAGTATCTGTCATATGATAACTAATTTAAAAGATTAAGGGTTTTCATTCTGGAAATATCAGATTGAGGTGGTAAGTGCTCTGTAACATTATAAAGAACGTTATCAGAATAAATAAAGTCTTTTAATTTGTATTCGAGAGATTTTTACCTTTGAATCCATATATGATACATTTATTATAAATTAAAGGCAGCTCAAAAATGTGCTTTAGATAAAATGTTTTTTTGGAGCAGACAAAATCACTAGCCAATAAACTCTACCATTCTGCTGATTTAGTGGTCTTGAATTTCCGTCTAAATTACAGAGTCACTAAGACACTTACACTGATCAAAAAATTAAAAACAACAACAGACAAAAAAAAAAAAACCACCACCACCAAGTAATATGGATTGTCCCTGTGTCCCCACCCAAATCTCAACTTGAATTGTAATAATCCCTATGTATTGTGGGAGGGACCCAGTGGGAGGTAATTGAATCATGGGAGTGGGTTTTTTTCCCATGCTGTTCTAATGAGAGTGAATAAGTCTTATGAGAGCTGATGGTTTTATAAAGGTAAGTTCCTCTGCACATGCCCTCTTGCCTTCCGCCATATAAGACATACATTTGCTCTTCCTTCGCCTTCCGCCATGATTGTGAGGCCTCCGCAGCCATGTGGAACTGTGAGTCCGTTAAACCTCTTTCCTTTATCAATTCCAGTCTTAGGTATGTCTTTATTAGCAGTATGAGAATGGACTAACACAGTAAATTGGTGCTGGGAGTGGCATGCTGCTGTAAAGATAACCAAAATGGGGAGGCATCTTTGGCATTTTGCCTGCCACCATGTAAGATGTACCTTTGCTCCTCATTAGCCTTCTGTCAAGATTGTGAGGCCTCCCCATTCATGTGTAACTGTGCATCCATTGAACTTCTTTCTTTTATAAATTACCCAGTCTGCCATCCCGGCTAACATGGTGAAACCCCATCTCTACTGAAAATACAAAAAATTAGCCGGGCATGGTGGTGGGCACCTGTAGTCCCAGCTACTCAGGAGACTGAGGCAGGAGAATGGCGTGAACCCAGGAGGCAGAGCTTGCAGTGAGCCAAGATCACACCACTGCGCTCCTGCCTGGGTGAAAGAGTGAGAATCCATGTCAAAATAAATAAATAAATAAATAAATAACCCAGTCTCAGGTATGTCTATTAGCAGCATGAGAATGGACTAATACATCAGGTATTCACAAGAATCTGCCAACAATATTAATATATACAATATTCAAAAACCAAGGAAAGGATGAAAGAGAGGCAGAAATGACTACGAAAGAATGGATCATACACTAAAAGTTATTTGCTGAAGTCTAGAGCTATTACTCAAGTCAGTACTATAATACAAGACAAACCATGGAAAATGCTGCAATAAATACAAACTAAAGTTGTCACTTTTGGAAAAGAGAGAAAGTGATCATACCCAGTTGAAAGTATCAGAGAAAACCTCTTAAAGTAAGTGGTATTTGAATTAAACAATACTATAAAAATTCAACAGGCATACAGTAAATATCTCAGCATGCACAAGAAGACAGTTGTTTTCCAAATATTTTAAACTCATCCCCGGAACTTTTTTCATTAAACAGGTTAGTATAAAATTGTTCATATTCAGAATTAGAATAAAGGAAAAAGTGAACTGAAATAAACTAACAAATTTAAGCATCTCTTCCTGGACAAAATAAAGAATACCAAGAAAATTCTGAATTCATTCTTCAAAAACCACCCATGATTTAGAATATGTAACTTATATCCACCAGAGCAGTGACAATTCTTCAATAGATCTTTAAAAAAACTATTTCTTACAAGTTAAGATACTATTTATAAAACAATTTTGTGGAAAATTTTCTGATTTTTCCTTTCGCCGTGAAGAAGTTATCATAGTATATTTAGTGATGTCTATGTCACTTATGTAGTTAAATATCACAATTATGTTGAAGATTCCATTATTTAAGCCTCAAACTGCTCTCTGAAATAAATCAACATATTGATTTATAAAAGTAAAGATTCATTGACTATGTAAATAAGATGATATATACATTTAATGAAAAAAGAATATAATCCCAACCTGAAGATGTTTACAATTTATATCTTGTTGTATTTTTTATCTCTAGTATCTAAAGAAAAGCTATAAACTAGAAAAAAGTTAACATAATCTACATACCAAGTATCATTATTTATTACTTGAATGCTTATTTAATTATGCTGTTAAATATTTACATTGGCTGTAGCCTAAATAGTTGCATAGTAATAAGGCTAAGCCATCACTTTCTTTGTATGCTTGATAGGCATTTAGCTTGTTTCCATTATTCTCAGGTCACAAAAATATCTGAGATGAACACTGACACATTTAATAAGCATAAATTTCCAGTACCGTATTGACATTCCTGGGTCAAACAAAACAGATGATGTTAGTTATCAATCCCCAACTACTTTCCAGAAAAGTCACACACTTTTCTTCTCCCACTAGGACATAATATGGTGCCTGTTTTTGCATACTCAAAGCGGTTTTGATAACTGTCAGCTCTTCCGTAAGTAACTCCACTCAAAACTGTTTTCTGATTCATTAAGTTAAATGGAAGAATGAATAGGCCATAAGCCAAATAAAAGGATACCCTGATCTATAATAGTAATGAAGTTCAAGAGTTTAGCAAGGCTGCTGCTAATAATAGAAAGATCATAATTCCCTTGTACTTAGGGAAAATGGAATTAGCGTTGGAACTTCCCAGATCTCACTAGAGAAAGTCATTATTATTGAAAAATATTTAAAAAATTATTCTGTTTTCCTTTGTTAAATCTTCAGATTATATCTTAACATATTGGTGTTATAATAATAAGTGCTCAATGATTACTTAAAAATCTAAAGTTGATTATAAATTTAAAATTCTATATATAAGCTCTTGATCTTTCTGCAGTTTTTCTATCTTTGTATTTCAATTCAATTACTACAACTCTGGATAACAGTCACAGTGGAAGTGAAATGTCCTACTCAAAGTCTTTGAAAACTAATTACATTCACATAATTTTTTCTTTCCAATTTTTTAAAAACTATGCTCCTTAGACACCGAGTATAGTATTTTGTCAATAGCACCAGGAATCTAGAAATTCAGTTTCCATTTTCCTTTCTATCTATAATTTTGTTTATAAAGAATTAAAGATATAAAATATTTTATTAAGAACCCACTGAAAATAGAGGTCACATGATCAATGTCACAGTAAATTGATCAATGTGAGAGATTTTATAAAGAAAAATAGCTTAAAATACCACTAACTGGAATCTAGAAATATTTCAAAAATTAGGCAAATGATAGTATTTCATTCAACAGCTCATCAAAATTTAATAAAATTATTGTAACAACATAAAATTGAAATTACTGTAGAATAATGGGAATGCATTAATTTTTTTAAAGCAAATAATGTTAGCTAAAATATCTTAATAGCAGAGACTAGGTTTGAATAGAACAATTAGGTACTAAGAAATGAGTGTTTTCATTTGGAGATTGAGATTAAGTAATTGGAAAGCAAAAATAATATATAATTGTAGATAATACAACAACTATAGTTATAAAAAGTTAATAATTTCTTATTGGTTATTTTAACTACAAAATTGGAAATCAATGGATATTGGTAAGTCAACATTTAAAACTTAGTTGAGAATTTGGAATATTAATAAATTTCCATGTTAAACAATAATTGTTAAATATAAATTAAATGACATTTTGTAAATAAAGAGTAATAATAAGTGGTAAACTATCTCTTGGGGAACATTTAATGAAGTGCTGAAGATCCAAATGTAATTTGGCAGAGGGTTATAGTCTATAAGGAACCATCATCTTGGTTCATAAAGGGGTTAAACACATTCATGCAGATGGAAGAACACAACTGGCTGGGTCAGGCCACAAATAGAGAATAAATAACCAGTGGAACAAATAACCAGTGGAACTCCTTTCTCTGTTGATGTATTAGTCTGCTCAGATTACCATTTTTAAAATGCCATACTAAGTAGCTTAAATAACAGAAGTTTATTTCTCATAGTTTTTGAGGCTGGGAAGTCCCAGATCAAGCTGATCACCAATTTGGGTTCTGGTGAGAGCTCTCTTTCTGACTTGCAGATAACTGCCATATCACTGTGTCTGACACGTAAGAGAGAAAGGGCTCTGGCCTCTCTTCTACTTCTTATAAGGGCACAATTCCTATTATGGGATCTTCATGCTCATGACCTCATCTAAACCAAATTACCTACCAATGTCCCCACCTTCAAATGTCATCACATTGGGGGTTAGGGCCTAAATATATGAATTTTGAGAAGACATATTTCAGTCCACAGCAATTCATATTACCCAATAGTAAGAACCCACTTTTTGTTTTGAAGTTTTGGGGAAATGGAATAAGCTCCCTCTGAGCCATAAGAGGTGTGTGATTGTTGCTAATTATTCTGTGAGGGCTCATGTAAACCAGTGGTCCCCAACCTGTTTGGCAACAGGGACTGATTTCATGGAAGACAATTTTTTTCATAGGATGCAGGTGGTGGGACAGGGGTGAGAGATGGTGAGGTGGTTTCAGGATGAAACCGTTCCACCTCAGATCATCAAGCATTAGTTAGATTCTTGTAAGGTGCAGGCAACGTAGATCCCTCACATGCACAGTTCACAATAGGGTTCACACCCCTATGAGGATCTAATGCCACCATTGAGCTGACAGGAGGCAGAATTCAGGCAGTAATGGTGGCTCACCAGCCGCTCACCTCCTGCAATGTGGCCCTGTTCTTAACAGGTGACAGACTGATACCTGTCTGCAGCCCAGGGATTGGGGACCCCTATCTAAAAAATGTCTATGTATCCAATCACTAAGATCACATAAAACATTCTGATGGAATTTTTACAAAGAAGAAAAGTTAAATGTCAATTTTAAAAACAAAAAAAGACTTAAAGAAATGAGATCACATGGTGGTATCACTAAGAAGTATTCACTTCAAGAGGCTATCCTAAAGTACATTCATATTCACTGGAATGTGACCAAATTTAGCACATATGATAATCTGAAAAGCATTTTCCTCTGAAAAACAAAGCTTAAAGTACACATATTGTCTAAATATACTGACCGCAATTATGCTTCCATGATAACTGTCCACTCACCAAGATGACCTAGTAAGAAGATAGTTTTGAGTTATATAGAAAAGTCAAGTGAACAATAATTAGACTTTTTATTTTACTGGGGGAAATAGATCAAGCAAGGTCAGTACCCACTTGTGATGTAAGGATTTTGAGAAATGGAGCAATTAAGAAACAAGCTTCCTTTGGTGACTAGCGACGTTGTGATTGGTGCTATGTCTACACTATCAAGGATTGTGCCCCAAGCACAGATGCAACCCTATGCCACTGATTGATATTTGAATCATACTTAGCAGAAGGCTGAGGACTATGGGACTCCATTACATTGTTTTGTGACTGGTAAGCAATATCCTGTAAAAAATCAAAACCCATTTGGAAAGATCCCTTACTGGGCTGAGACTGGGAAGTCAGACTAAAGTGGAGAAGAAGAAATCAGTGCCACTTTAATTCTTTACTCATATCATCCCTCTTGTTTTAGTGCCTGCTGTAGACATTGCTAAAAGGGGTTCCATTTAAGAGAGTTCTCATTTAAAAGACAGTCTATAAACCATTAAAACTATCTTTAAAATTATTCTGAAATGCTTAGTTTATATGTAATAAGCATAAAACACTTAAGGTATATCTGCCATTGGTCTAAGTGATTATGAAACACTCATTCACTTACAGCAGTGAGGAAAGGATTTCACTTCTTTTCTTTGTTTCCTCTGGGATCTGGAGTATTTTCAAATAGTGTTCTAAGTTACTTAGAGAAGATACCAATCCTACAGAACCCAAGGAGTCTACACTGAGAG
Source organism: Mandrillus leucophaeus (assembly GCF_000951045.1). Lineage (NCBI taxonomy): Eukaryota > Metazoa > Chordata > Mammalia > Primates > Cercopithecidae > Mandrillus > Mandrillus leucophaeus. Next base: position 1,070,182 of record NW_012105298.1, read on the forward strand.
ACTTATTTACCACCAAACCGTTGAGGAGAAGAGCTACAAACTGCTAAGACTTTGTGGTTTATGTGATTTATATTAAGAGAGAGGATGGCAGTTTAAAAATATCTTGAGAATGCCCAGAAACTGTTATAATTTTTCTTAAATTATAGATCCACAAATCTACAAACTCCAGCTAAATTTCCCTGAAACATGTAAAATAGAGTATATAACATATAATTGGAAGTCCCTGAGCAAGATGGCCGAATAGGAACAGCTCCAGCCTCCAACTCCCAGCGTGAGCGACACAGAAGATGGGTGATTTCTGCATTTTCAACAGAGGTAACGGGTTAATCTCACTGGAGAGTGCCGGACAATCGGTGCTGGTTGGTTGGTGCAACCCAACCAGTGAGAGCTGAAGCAGGGCCAGGCATTGCCTCATCTGGGAAGCGCAAGGGGGAAGGGAATCCCTTTTCCCAGCCAAGGGAAACTGAGACACACAACACCTGAAAAATTGGGTAACTCCCACCCTAATACTGTGCTTTACTAAGGGTCTTAGCAAACGGCACACTAGGAGATTATATCCCACACCTGACCCAGAGGGTCCCACACCCACAGAGCCTGCCTCATTGCTAGCACAGCAGTCTGAGATCTAACTGCAAGGCAGCAGCAAGGATGGGGGAGGGGCACCCGCCATTGCTGAGGCTTAAGTAGGTAAATAAAGCCACAGGGAAGCTGAAACTGGGTGGAGCCCACCACAGTTCAAGGAGGCCTGCCTGCCTGCCTCTGTAGACTCTACCTCTGGGGACAGGGCATAGCTAAACAAAAAGCAGCAGAAACCTCTGCGGATGTAAATGACCCTGTCTGACAGCTTTGAAGAGAGCAGTAGGTCTCCCAGCACGGAGGTTGAGATCTGAGAATGGACAGACTGCATGCTTGAGTAACCCAACTGGGAGACATACCCCACTAGGTGCAGACCGACACCTCACACCTCACACATCTGGGCACACCTCTGAAACGAAGTTTCCAGAGCAAGAATCAGACAGCAACACTTGCTGTTCAGCAATATTCTATCTTCTGCAGCATCCGCTGCTGATACCCAAGCAAACAGGGTCTGGAGTGGACCTCAAGCAAACTCCAACAGACCTGCAGCTGAGGGTCCTGACTGTTAGAAGGAAAACTAACAAACAGAAAGGAAACCCACACCAAAACTCCATCAGTACGTCACCATCATCAAAGATCAAAGGCAGATAAAACCACAAAGATGGGGAAAAAGCAGGGTAGAAAAGCTGGAAATTAAAAAAATCAGAGCGCATCTCCCCCTCCAAAGGAATGCACCTTATCACCAGCAACGGATCAAAGCTGGATGGAGAATGACTTTGACGAGTTGAGAGAAGAAGGTTTTGGTTGATCGAACGTCTCAGAGCTAAAGGAGGAACTATGTACCAGCGCAAAGAAACTAAAAATCTTGAAAAAAGAATGGAAGAATGGATAACTAGAATAATCAATGCAGAGAAGGCCATAAATGAACTGATAGAGACAAAAACCATGACATGAGAATTACGTGACAAATGCACAAGCTTCAGAAACTGACTCAATCAACTGGAAGAAAGTGTATCAATGATTGAAGCTCAAATGAATGAAATGAAGCAAGAAGTCTAGAGGAAAAAGAAATGAACAAAGCCTCCAAGAAATATGGGATTATATGAAAAGACCAAATCTACATCTGATTGGTGTGCCTGAAAGTGAAGGGGAAAATGAAACCAAGTTGGAAAACACTCTTCAGGATATCATCCAGGAGAACTTCCCAAACCTAGTAAGGGAGGCCAACATTAAAATTCAGGAAATACAGAGAACGCCACAAAGATACTCCTCGAGAAGATCAACTCCAAGACACATAATTGTGAGATTCACCAAAGTTGAAATGAAGGAAAAAATGTTAAGGGCAGCCAGAGAGAAAGGTCGGGTTACCCACAAAGGGAA
>NW_012105298.1:1074879-1083234 GCF_000951045.1 Mandrillus leucophaeus
AGAACAGAGTCCTCAGAAATAATACCACACATCTACAGCCATCTGATCTTTGAAAAACCTGACAAAAACAAGAAATGGGGAAATTTAATAAGTGGTGCTGGGATAATTGGCTAGCCATAAGTAGACAGCTGAAACTGGATCCTTTCCTTACTCCTTATACGAAAATTAATTCAAGATGGATTAGAGACTTAAATATTATGCCTAAAACCATAGAAACCCTAGAAGAAAACCTAAGTAATACCATTCAGGACATAGGCATGGGCAAGGACTTCATGTCTAAAACACCAAAAGCAACGGCAACAAAAGCCAAAATTGACAAATAGGATCTAATTAAACTAAAGACCTTCTGCACAGCAAAAGAAAGTACCATCAGAGTGAATAGGCAACCTACAGAATGGGAGAAAATTTTTGCAATCTACTCATCTGACAAAGGGCTAATATCCAGAACCTACAAAGAACTCAAATAAATTTACAAGAAAAAAACAAACAACCCCAATCAAAAAGTGGGCAAAGGCTATGAACAGACATTTCTCAAAAGACGACATTCATACAGCCAACAGACACATGAAAAAATAAAAAATAAAAAATGCTCATTACTGGCCATCAGAGGAATGCAAATCAAAACCACAATGAGATACCATCTCACACCAGTTAGAATAGCAATCATTAGGAAAGAACAGGTGCTGGAGAAGATGTGGAGAAATAGGAACACTTTTACACTGTTGGTGGGATTGTAAACTAGTTCAACTATTGTGGAAAACAGTGTGGCGATTCCCGAAGGATCTAGAACTGGAAATACCATATGATCCAGCCATCCCATTACTGGGTATATATCCAAAAGATTATAAATCATGCTGCTATAAAGACACATGCATATGTATGTTTATTGTGGCACTATTCACAATAGCAAAGACTTGGAATCACAGATGTCCATCAGTGACAGACTGGATTAAGAACATGTGGCACATATACACCATGGAATACTATGCAGCCATAAAAAGGGATGAGTTCGTGTCCTTTGTAGGGACATGGATGCAGCTGGAAACCATCATTCTCAGCAAACTATGGCAAGAACAGAAAAGCAAACACCGCATGTTCTCACTCATAGGTGGGAATTGAACAATGAGATCACTTGGACACGGGAGGGGGAACATCACACACCGGGGCCTATTGTGGAGAGGGGGGAGAGGGGAAGAGGGAGGGATGGCATTGGGAGTTATATCTGATGTAAATGACGAGTTGATGGGTGCTGACGAGTTGATGGGTGCAACACACCAACATGGCACAAGTATACATATGTAACAAATCTGCACGTTGTGCACATGTACCCTAGAACTTAAAGTATAATAAAAAAATAAAAATAACATATAATTGTATATTAATCTTCTTCTGTTACTTAATAATAAATGGTATGACAGTTCACATTAATGAACTTCAACAAAGCAAATCTGGAGAGTCAAGGTAAAAACATTATCATATTCATCTATAATTGATGTAGTATATGATGACAGCAATTTAGAAAGAATAAGAAGGTTGTTCTTGTGTGTTCACTGGAATCCAAGTCTGCTGTATCCCTCTTATTCCTCCACTGAACAAAACATCTTTCTCCATTTTAAAACTCTCTGGTCACAGAAAGCTAAATTGCAGGGGGTAAATACTGTCATGCCCACAGGAGAAATTCACTCAATCCTAGTTAACAGGTTCATTCTATTCTTGTCCTCTTTGTTCAAACTGTCAATCATGACAGTTCCCTCAGGAATTAAGACCACTAAGTGATTTGATGTAAGCTACTATACTGCCCACAGGGATGCACAACTTTCAATCATTATTGATGCAGCTTTGGAAGTCTGGCCCAAAGTGAAAGAACTTAAATCCCATAATCAATCCCCTGAAATTTCTTGAACTCTTCTAAAATAAAAATAAATGTGCTACAATAGATGCAATGGTGAATTTCCTCCCACAAACTTGAATGTTTGGAGTTGTATTAGGCAGCAAATAAAAATGATATAGTGAAAATGCCTACTGTATGTCTAGATAAGATAAAGTTCCTATTTACACATTCCTTAAATTCAACTGCTATGACTGTAGATGCAATGTCATAAATGATAGCATCTAGCAACGCATTATTGTAAATACTGACTTAGAATGTAATTTCTCATTGGTAAAATAAATACTATTCCTATTGATGCAGTAGTCTATGATGATATCCATGAGTTTCCACTTCTCCCTTCCCCCTTAGCTATAGAAAGCAGAATTTCCCTAAAACTTTGGAAAATTCCAAGAAATGTAGACATTAAAAATTATGGATGTCTTTTCTTTAAATAAAAGCTAGTGTTTAAGCTTAGTCAAGGTTAAAGTTTGTTAAGATCTTACTTCAGAAATAATAGTAAGGAGATGGTTGACTATAGGTATAACTGTACCACTATGTCTTAGTTCACTAGACATTTGTTGTCTCTACTTAGACTTTGCACTAGATTTTAATGTTAGCATAAATAGTATAACATAGAAGATTTTCAAACTTGGGGGAGTAAATCTACCTTAGCTTTTTAAGATGCTTAACCATTAGAGTTATGCCAAAAAAGATTCTAGGCTCAGCACTACTTCTTTTTAGCTGAGTAACTTTTAGCAGTTATTTAGGCTCTCTGATCTTCAGAGTTCCATCTTTAATTTTAAAATGGTGATAGGAACAATGGATATGACTTTTAAGAAATTTAAATGAGATGCAGTAAGATACTAAGCACAGTATTTGGCATATAAGAGGTACTTTTAAAATATTAGATTAGTTATTATTCAGAATATATGGATAAGTTAGAAATTCATGCCCTAGATTATTTTTCTTCAGTGGAAATGTTTTCAGGTTCATTGAGTTTATCCAAGGATGTTTTACATCTCCCCTTTGAATACTTCCACATTCTCAGGCAATTTTCCAGCAATCTGATAACTTCTCTGAAGCTGAATTTGGACTTTGATTACTAGTGCTTTACATAAGTTCCTTCCCAAATGCATTTGCTGGGTCCTTTGGATATATGACACAGCCTCTAGTATTTTATCTGATATAATTTTAATCTTGAAGTAAGCACGTTGGGCTCAACAGTTTCTTGTGAATCAACATTGCTAGAGAGTATTTTAATTAACAAATGACATATAACACCCTTGGTTGATACTTACCTTGTACTCAGGAACAGCTGTGATTCTACAGGTGTCTTTCCTTCAGTATTATGACCTAGCCTTTGGGTATCACTAGCTCATACATAATCAAGTCATGATGTTATATAAGCTTTGGTGTTTTGTTTTGGTCCATATATATACTCTCAGGAATGACTTCCATATTTTGTGTATCTTCTCTTTGACTCCTTGATTTTGCAAGAAAATCCTGTGATAGCCTGCATGGGTCCAGAATGATTGCATGGATCTATGATTCAGCTGGAGTGTATATTTTATGTACTTAGGTAACAGTGTTTGGCCAGTGATCTTTTTGACAATTTATGTTAGAATTTTCTTCTACAAATTTGATACCATTACAATACAAATAATGAGATAATTTGTAGGGTTAATACTCAGGGGAGGTCAGATGCCAGAGATTGGTCAATTATATGCAGGCTGTTGTATTTTTGCAGAAATATGCTATGTGTGCTCTTATTAACTTCAACGCTGATGAGATAGAAAGTAGTATTCAAATGGTAAATTACACTCACACACTGATATGGCTGGCTTTTAATCTACAAATATCAGTATTAAACTAAGAAGACAGAATACCCATATTAGCTCTAGACCTCTCAGCAGAATATGAAATGTGAATCCCCAGCTGAAGAGAGATCCTCCCTGAACCCTCTTGCATCGGGATATCTTAATGGGGACTTGATAACCAGGGATGTTCACTCCAGCAAAGTGGAGAAAGGTGTTAAGTCTCCTGCTTACATTAAAGGTCATCTATCCTTTCTTCATATTAAAAATACAACCTTGCTTGTTTTTTTTTATATCAATTTTGGTCCAATAGAGTTGTTACCAAAGAGTTTCAAAATGAACTTCATATATAAATTATTCTTAGCGTACTATATTATTATTAAAAATGCTTCAAACTGTAGTGCTTAAATATATTATACAGCTCTAAAAATGAGCCACAAAGTAGCTTCTTCAGACTAGGTTTTCATTTATGAAATTTGAATATATGGATTTGGCTTTTAGTTAAGGAAAAATTATACAGAGAAAGTAAAATACTGGTCTACATCTCTCCACTTATGCATATTAGATCTATTAGTTTTCTTATTAAATGCATGGATGAGATATATTATAAACTATGTATATTTGTCATATATATATTAACCCTGTGATATAATTTAACACATGGTTTTGAACATATTACATATTATTGCTGACTTCATTAAATGTGTTTATAACCATCTAAAATGTATGACTAGAAACCCAGATGTATATTATTATTTTTAGTTCTTATTGATATTGCCAATTTGAATTAACTATATCTCTACCCATCCCTCCCACTCTCATCCCCACCCCGTCCTCCCCAACTTCCCACCCCCGCCACCACAAACCAGGCAAATAGCATCTGGAATATATTCTTTTTATCTTTTGAGATAATCTTATAACAACAGCATTCACTGGTAAATCCACTGCCTTTAATAGTCATATGATGAATTTTCTTGAGAGTCAAAATTCCGAACAGGAGCAATCACAGATTCTACCAGAGGAGAAATCTTTCTGGTAGGTTAACATTTGTAAAAGGATCTGTCATACCTCTTGGGCTGGAAAAATGTTTTTTTTTCTTTTCCCTGTTGTGTCAACTGAAAATTTATTCCATTTTCATACAGAGTATCTTAATAAATTTTTTTGTCCTATACATGCAAAGATGGTAATCACCTTCCTTTCTGGCATGACCAACAATCTAAATCAAATAGAAGAGCCTATGTAAATTAAATTGATTGAAATACACCATCTAGAATATATTATCACATTTCTGGAAAGAACAGGAGCACAATTTTGAGAATCAGATACGTAAAAAACAGTTTTGACTACTGTTGTTAATGGTGTTATTTTAAACCTTTTCACAAATTTTAGGAACCACGTTGAAAGGAATATATGCTCTGGTACTGAATTAAGGGACATGTAATTCCCATTCTGAATGAATCTCATCTTAAGACAATATATATAACATTCCTCCATACAAAAACATCCTAGCGCCCACTACATATAATTAATTACACAGGAAGGTAGAGCTTTTTTAAAAAATAGACGGGGAGTGATTCCTTTCATGCATAAAGAAAAAGCCTGTATTTTACTAAAGTATATTTAGAAATAATCACTATCACTATGTAGCTATTTTTTAGTTGAACACTGTGAAGTTTATTTGGTAAAATAAAGTGGAATACTGCTTAGGGTCGTAAACATAAACAGTAATGACTTTAACTTTGCAGAGATTTATACAGAAAAACACAGTTATTGCAACTACATAAGCAGATTTTATAGGCTTGAGACCAGAAGCCAAACTGATTTTTAAAAGAGTGCTGATACTCTCTAACCTACTGCATATTCAGCAGGCATTATTTTAGTGTTATCTGATTATCTCTAAGGTTCTATAAAACACTTTACCTATAACAGCAACTTCTAGAGAACCATCTGTTAGAACTATAAGGGCTCTCTAGAGGGCTTTCTCATCTTTAATAATACTAGCACCTACAAAATCCTATTACTGGGGTGGCCCACACCTGCAGGCAACAATCCACATACAACACAAAGTCTATTCACAATTCGGACTAAGGGCACATAATAACTATTCTTAGATTGAGACTAAACTGATGCTGCTCTATGTGTCTCTTAAAATTTGTATGTTGGAATTTAGACCCGCATGTGGTGGTATTAAGAGGTGAGTCCTTTAAGAGGTGATTCATGAAGCAGAGCTCTCATGAATGGAATTAGTGACCTTCTAATATAGTTGGAAGCAACTAACTAGACCCTTTTTCTTGTCTCTCTTTTTCACCGTCTTTTTCACCGTGTGAGTACACAACTTTCAAGGTGCCATCTTGGAAGCAAAGACTGGGCCCTCACCAGACACTGAACTCACTGGTTCCTTAATCATGGACTTTCCAGACTCTAAAACTGTGAGAAACAAACTTCTATCATTTATATATTACTCTATCTCAAATACTTTGTTATACCAGCATAGATAGATGGTCAGTTACCTATTGTTAAATTTTAAACACACCGGAGACCAAACAAAATGTAACATTCAAAACATCTTAACACATTCATGTTTTTCATGACTCTTCAGTGACAACAGATTACTGTGTTATTACTTTTAGAAGTTGCAGTACACTTTCTTACTTTGTAAAGCTAAAGTGAGTCAGAAGATCTAAGTGTCACAAGATCTATTGGTATTCCTTTCTTTTTCTTTTCTTTTTTTTTGAGATGGATTCTCACTCTGTCACCCAGGCTGGAACGCAGAAGCATGATTTTGGCTCACTGAAACCTCTGCCTCCAGGTTCAAGTGATTCTCCTGCCTCAACCTCCCAAGTAGTTGCAATTACAGGCACCCACTACCATACCTGGCTAATTTTTACATTTTTAGTAGAGAAAAGGTTTCACCATGCTGGCCAGGCTGGTCTCGAACTCCTGACCTCAAGTGATCCACCTGCCTCGGCCTCCCAAAGTGCTGGGATTACAGGCATGAGTCACTGCACCTGGCCCCATTGGCATTTCTTATCTTCAAAGAAGGAGTTTATTTATAGGTACCAATTTCGTTCATACTGTTTCTTCTATATTTTGTATTTTAAGAGTCAATGACTATGTTATCTATTATAGTGATTAACAATAGGAAACAATTATAGAATGTGTATAATTAAAAAAACTAAAAGTTTATTTAAATGTAACAAGATAATAAAAGTTGCAAATGTTAATTAAATGTCATCAACAAAGTCCATTCCAATTGATTTAAACCTTGGAATCCTTAATCAAGGTGTAAATTTTTACTTGAGATTACATCTTTATCTCTCATAATTGATTGTGCTTACCACAGGTTAATATTTCAATCGTGTTATGACTTCTTCTTAAATAATATTTGTCTCTAATATTTTTAAAAATTAAAAAAATAAAAACAAGAATCTCAACCAAATCTGACAAATAGCTACAAAAACAAGAATCTTAACCAAATCTGATAAATAGCTACAAAAATTGCTAACACTTGGCAGGATATAAAATCAACTCACAAAAAATCAGTAATAACAAATTGGCTAAAAAATCAAAGAAAGCAATATCATTTATTTAAATAGCTACAAAAAATATCTGGGAATAAATTTAACCAAGCAGGTAAAAGAGTTCTATAAGGAAAAACATCTACTGATGAAAGAAATTGAAGAGAACACACATAAAAAATGGAAGATATTTCATGCTCATTGAAAAGTTAATATTTTTTAAATGATTATACCACCCAAAGAAATCTACAGATACAAGGTAATTTCTATCAAAATACAATGACATTTTTCACGGAAATAGAATCCTAAAATTTATGTGGAACCAAAAAAAGACCCTGAATAGCCAAAGCAATCCCAAGAAAAAGGAACAAAGTTGGAAGCATCACATGACCTGACTTCGAAATATAGTCCAAGGTTATCATAACCAAAATAGCATGGTATTGGTATAAAAACAGGTACATAGACCAATGGAACAATACTGAGAACCCAGAAATAAATCAACATATTTATAGCCAATTGATTTTCAACAAAGGTGCCAAGAACATATATTGGAGAAAGTAGACCCTCTTCAACAAATGGTGCTGGGAAAACTGTATATCCATATGCAGAAGTATGAAACTAGACCCCTATCTATTACCATATGCAAACATAAACCAAAATGGATTAAATAAATAAATGTAAAACTGAAACTATGAAACCACTTAAAGAAAACATAAAGGAATCACTCCTGGACATTCGTCAAGGCAAATATTTTATGGCTAAGACCTCAAAAGTACAGACAGCAAAAACAAAACTAGACAAATGGGACTATATTAAACTAAAAAACTTCTGCACAGTAAAGGAAACAATTAACAGAGTGGGGAGACAGTCTGTTGAATGGGATAAAATCTGACAAGGGACTAGTATCCAGAATATACGAGAAATTTAAACAACTTAACAGCAAAAAACAAACAATCACATTAAAAGGGAAAGGATCTGAATAGACATTTATCAAAAGAAGACCAAAAAATGGCCAATAGGTATATGAAAAATATTCAACATCATTAACAAAAAATGTAAATCATAACCATGATGAGACATAATCTTACCCTAGTTAGAATGGCCATTATCAAAAAGCCAAAAAAAAAAAAAAAAAAAACAACAACAACAACAA
>NW_012105298.1:1083284-1083795 GCF_000951045.1 Mandrillus leucophaeus
TAAATCATCAAAGATCAAAAGAGACAAAGAAGGCCATTACATAATGGTAAAGGGATCAATTCAACAGGAAGAGCTAACTATCCTAAATATACAGGTACCCAATACAGGAGGACCCAGATTCATAAAGAAAGTCCTTAGAGACTTATAAAGGGACTTAGACTCCCACACAATAATAATGGGAGACTTGAACACCCCACTGTCAACATCAGACAGATCAATGAGACAGAAAGTTAGCAGGAATTGAACTCAACTCTGCAACAAGTGGACCTAATAGACATCTACAGAACTCTCCACCCCAAATCAACAGAATATACACTCTTCTCAGCACCACATCGCACTTATTCCAAAATTGACCACATAGGTGGAAGTAAAGCACTCCTCAGCAAATGTAAAACAACAGAAATTATAACAAACTCTCTCTCAGACCACAGTGCAATCAAACTAGAACTCAGGACTAAGAAACTCAATCTAAACCACTCAACTACATGGAAACTGAACAACCTGCTCCTGA
>NW_012105298.1:1085878-1145070 GCF_000951045.1 Mandrillus leucophaeus
TCATTAACAAAAAATGTAAATCATAACCATGATGAGACATAATCTTACCCTAGTTAGAATGGCCATTATCAAAAAGCCAAAAAAAAAAAAAAAAACAACAACAACAACAACAAAAAACAAACAAACAAAAGAAACAACCCAGATACTGATGAAGATGTGTTGAAAAGGGAACTCTTATAAACCATTGAGGGGAATACAAATCATTATATCCATTATGAAAAATAGTACAGAGATCAAGAAATTAAAAATAGAATGACCATATGATCCAGGAATCTCACTAGTAGATATTTATAGAAGGAAAAGGAATTCAGTATATCAAAGGGGAACCTGCATCCCCATGTTTACTGCAGCACTATTCACAATAGCAAAGTTATGGAATCAACCTAAGTGTCTAGCAACAGATGAATGGATAAAGAAAATGTGGTGTACGTACACAATGAAATACTATCCAGCCAAAGGAAGGATGAAATCTTGCATTTGCAAAGCATGGATGGAGCTAGAGGTCATTATGTTAAGTGAAATAAACCAGGCCTAGAAAGACAAATACTGGATGTTCTCACCCATATATGAGAGCTAAAAAAGTTGATCTCATGGAAGTAGAGAGTAGAATGATAGTTACCCGGGACTAGGAAGCGCATATGTGAGTATGGGGAGGGGTGAGATGAAGAGAGGTAGTTCACTGGGTACAAGCATACAGTTAGACAGAAGGAAATTCTAATTATTGATAGCACAGTAGAGTGACTATTGTAAACAATAACATATTGTAAATTTCAAAATAGCTAGTAGAAAGGATTTCAAATGTTCCAAACACAAATTATATATGCTCCAGGTGATGGATATCGTAAATACCCTGACTTGATCACTAAACATTGTATACATGTATCAAAATATCACATGTACCCCATAAATATGTACAACTACTATGTATAAATAAAAAATGAGAAAATTCTATCACTTATGGAAAATGTACTATGTGCCAGGCATTGTTATAATAACTTAACATTATTAATTCACTTAATTCTATACCTATTATGCATGAATGCAAATTGAAGACATTTCAAGCAAATGCCTAAGTTTAACTCCAGCAATTTAGCTTGAGAGTCTGATATTCTGTTTCACTAGAAGACTAAACTTTAAGCACATCTTTGATAAGCACAAGTGCTTGTTATTTTCCATGTTAAAAGAAGAAAATCGATGACTGAAAGCAGAGTAAGTTGTTAAATTCATGGAAGTAGAGTAGAAGGATGGTTACAAGAGGCTTAAGGGGTAGGGAAAACAAAGAAATGGAGAGTTGTTTATCAAAGGGTAAAAAGTTTCAGATAGACAGGAGAAATAGGTTTTGAGATCTATTGTACAGCAGGATGACTATAGTCAATAATTGTATATTCCAAAATAAGTAAAATTCAAATGTTTCAGCTTAAAAATGATAGGTGAGTGAGGTGATTGGTCTATTAATTAGCTTCAGTTAATCATTCCACATTGTATACTTATATCAAAACATCACAAGATTTCCCATAAATTTATACAATTACGGTTTGTTTATTTTGAGACAGAGTTTTGCCCTTGTTGCCCAGGCTGAAGTGCAATGGCATGATCTTGGCTCACCGAAACCTCCACCTCCCAGGTTCAAGAGATTCTCCTGCTTCAGCCTCCAGAGTACCTGGGATTACAGGCATGTGCCATCACACGCAGCTAATTTTGTATTTTTAGTAGGAAATGGGGTTTCTCCATGTTGGTCAGGTTGGTCTCAAAATCCTGACCTCAGGTGATCCACCTGCCTCAGCCTCCCAAAGTGCTGGGATTACAGGTGTAAGCCACTGCGCCTGGCTGAAGCTGTTATTTATTTATTTATTTTTAATCAGAGCATGGTAAAAAATTGCTACTGAAGATTGCTTGGGAGCCATAAGCGAGTTGTACATAATGTATGTGATATGATACTTCAAGGTTTTGGACACTTTGTGGAGTATTGAGATACACAGATAGACATGGACACATACTAAGCATAGCTATATTAAATTTCAGATTAAGTTACCTAAGGATAACAAATCAGTGCAGAGGAGTGAAGGAAGAATACTTCAGTACTTATCCTCTTGGCCTTAGAGTCTCAAACTGGGAGATTGGAAAAGTTCAATTATTGCTACTTTTTCTCAACATGTAAATCACCAATTGAGAATAATTGCTAATACCAAAACTAGACAAAGACATTACAAGAATAGAAAACTTCAGTCTGAAAGAATTGACCAAAAATATCTCCTGGAACTAATAAGCAATTATAGTAAGGTCAATATTCAAAAGTCAATTGCTTATATGCCAGCAATGAACAAATGGAATTTGAAATTAAAAATACAGTATCGTTTAAATTTACCATAGGGATCACTTCTTGGCCTTTTGGCTAAGATCAAGTGTAAATTTACCATAGGTATAAATTGAACAAAATATGTATACAACTTATATGAGAAAAGCTACAAAATTCTGATGAAAGAAATCCAAGATGATCTAAATAAATATATAAATATTCCATGTTCATAGATAATGCCAAGATACCAGCTTTTCCCAACTTTATCCATAGATTCAATGCAGTTCCAATACAAATTCCAGGAAATTACTTGTGGATATCAACCAAATGATTCCGAACTTTACATGGAGAGGCTAAGTTCCCAGAATGGGCAACCTAATATTGAAGAACAAAGTTGGAAGGGACACAACCCAACCTTGAGAGTCAATATAAAGCTACAGTAATGAAGACTGGTATTGGCAACAGAACGGAGAAATAGATCAGTGGTACAGCATAGACAGCTCAGAAACACACCCATATGAACAGAGTCAACTGATCTTTGAAAAAGTAGCAAAAGCAAAACTATAGACCAAAAAATAGTCTTTTAAATAAATGGTTCTGGAACAACTGGACACCTACATACAAAAAAAATGAATCTAGGCAAAGACTTCACACCCTTTATAAAAATTAACTCAGAATGGATCCTTGACCTAAATGTCAAGTGGAAAACTATAGAACTCCTAGAAGACAACATAAGATGAAATGCAGATGGCCTTGGATTTGGTGATGACATTATAGATGCAGCACCAATGGCATGATCCAGGAAACAAATAACTGATAAGCTGAATTTTATTAAATTTGAAAACCCCTACTCTGCAGAATACACTGTCAAGAGAATGAGAAGACAAACCAAAGACTAGGATAAAATGTTCTCAAAAGTCTGCAATTCCATCATGCAATTATGATCTCATATAGCAGTACAATTTATTTCAAAATTTCAATATTGGAGGATTTGACAAGGGTTCAGAGCATCATAAATGCATTCAATCAAGGAATATTTTTCTCATTCTCAGAAGATTCTTCTCTTTGAAGCACCCCATTTTTCTATAAAGACACATTGAAAACAAGGGAAAAAATTGTTACCCAGCAAATTAAATAAAATGCATGAACCCAAGTGGTCTATACATCAAAGAATGTGTTCATCCAGGCAGATATTCCTTTACTTCAATAAGTGAAGTACACAATAAAAGATATTACTTTTAGGAATTTCTCTTTCTCCAACAAAATATCTTTTATGATATAATATATATGTAATCAACATGCTTTGTATATTTTTTCTAACGTACACAAGCAAAAGTATAAGCAGAAAATATTTTTGGAAATGCAAATTTATTTATTTATTCAAGAAACATAGTCATTATGTTCATTTACATATTAATGATTACTCATTCTATTCTAAAAATCTAGTTACAATTAATCCTTCAATTCTATAAAAATATATCTACCTTATTTGAAAAGATTCTTGAGCTTTTATTAGAATTTTTATAATGCATCATCAGCCTGGTATAAGGTATCTTATCCAGGATCATAATCTAAGGCAAAATGTTTAACAACATTGCATTCTCAATTTCCTCCAAGTAAACATGGGTAACACTTCTTTTTGATAAAACCCAATCACAAACGCTTGGAAAAATTCATCTTTTTAAAAACATATATATACATAATTTGTGCAGTACTTGGCATGCAGTACTAAGAAGTTTTTTTTTTAATACTTTAAGTTCTAGGGTACATGTGCACAACGTGCAGGTTTGTTACATATGTATACATGTGCCATGTTGGTGTGCTGCACCCATTAACTTGTCATTTACATTAGGTATATCTCCTAATGCTATCCCTCCCCTCTCCCCACAATAGGACCCGGTGTGTGATGTTCCCCTTTTTTAATAATCAGCATATAGGTAACACTACAGATCCTTTCAAGATTTTTAATTTAAATTATGTTTTATATTTATATAGCACTCAAATCGTACAAAATACTTCACCATTATTATCTTCTTGATTCTTATAATAACCTCGTGAAGTTGAAGGAACTTGTATTGTTGGTGCTCTTTTATACAGAAAGGAACTAAGGCTAAAATGTTTGGAGATATTGATCATCCAGCTAAAGGGCTAAGTCCAAGACCAACTAAGATCTAACTTAGCACTTACACAGCATTCCTATGTGTGATGCATCTTAGTATAAGCCTTTGGGTTAACTCAATCATTGTTTGCTAAGGACAGTCTCAAGCACTTGAGGGGATGAGTGTTTATCTTATTTATAAATTAGAAGATCTTATTTACTTTCAAGGCATGTGAACTTGAACATCACATCTTATTATAATTCTAATCTGAGGGATAATAAGCTCTTAAAAATAGTCTTTTTGAAATACTATGAGACCTTTACACGTGTCTAACATAACTTCTTTTATTCTTTTCTAATTATTTCCCTTTACAATGATAGTGAAAAGAACACATTGACTCCAATGAATCAAGTTAACAAGTGTTTATTTCAATTCTTTGACATAGATGCTGAGATATGTCAGTCATTTATCTACTTCCAGCTATCAACTCATTAAATACATACTTAATTTTCCTCCTTCAGAAAGGATTAGCAATGTATTTGAGGCCTGCCAGAACAAAAGGCTACAACTGTCTTTCAGCTAATTGTGCAATGTACTGTCCTCAGGACTTAATAATCACTGTATGAAATGTAAACTCAAATAAACTGCTTGTAATTATTGACAACAGTGTCCATGGCCATTGGCTAGTGCTCACCTCTATGGATACAAGGTGAGATCTTCTCTGTGCCAAACATGTGCTCTGCCTTTGGAGGGAAAAATAAACCTCTGTTAGCTATAAAGTCATTTGAGCTTATCTCCTGTGTCAGAACAACAAGGAGCAAACAAAACTCTATGTGCTTAATGAGACTTGACAATTTATCCTTGATGGCAAATTAATATACTTTGTACTTAGGTAGACCTTTTTATTTCCTCCTAATTGCAAGATACTAACCAGATGCCACAGCCTGACTTTCGGACTAAAAGCCTGACAGTATATTTCACCCAACCACAATTTCTGGGTGTTGTCTCACTTTAGAATTGCATACCTACTGAATTCATAATTAGCCTTTGGTATCTAGTAATTAAATAATTATAGTAAAATGGGTCATGCATGGAACAATGATGTTCACGTTTCACAAACCCAGAATTATTATGAATTTAATTCTGTGTATCTACAGTCAATAAGAAAAAAATCAAAAGAGAAACTTACGCTCAAATAATTGTGGTTTTATATCTGATGGATGAATAGACTTCAGGTATAGTATCCTAGTAATTGTAGAATTTGTTGTTGTTTCTTTTAAGAAAAGCAGATGGGGCAGGAAAAATGCAGAGTAGAAACAGTGGTGAACAATAAAAACTCTACTATTGTTAAATTTACCAGGTCAATAAAAAAAAAAAAAACAATTTTATAGTAAGTTCTAGGCACACTTTGTGAAAGTATATACGGTACTTTCGAGGTAAGCACCAGCTAGATGATAGTCTTACTGTGATTACATAAGTATAAACAATTTATGGATAAATTGGGCTCTGCCGTGTGACAGATTTCAGAGGTAAAAACTTTCATTACCTTTGTTACCATCAGAAGAGAACAAAATATCTGTTATCCTGAAAATTTAAAGTGCACAATTGCTTAGGCTTAAAGGGGTCAATCAAATAATAATATTTCAACCAGGTAAAATTTTACCTGTATTCTCGCTCAACTAAACTCTTTAAAATAAACACAATACAAGGATATTATGAAGATTTCTTAATATGTTAAATACTTTAAAATTTATCATATTTTAGGTACAACAAAAAGTAACTCAAAATTAGTCTACTGTAATATTATTTTAAAATTATTTTTAAAATTTTAATGATATTCAGAAAAACGAAGCACTGAAGTTCCTTCCCATTATTTCATTTAGAATATCTAAATATATTTCCAAGCCTGAATCATCGAATAACCCAATACTTCACAAAATATTTTTATTATTAGCATTTTAGAAAACAATAATTTGAATGATAAACTTTATAATGATTATATGACAGAAATCAAATTTAGAACCACTTCAATTTTCTATGAATTAACTTATAAATATGGATGCAACCACAGAATACTGAAATCATAGAACTTGGAATCAGGTGGCCTTGGTTCAAACTCTGTACTCTATGAGCTGTGTGTCTTTATGAAAGTTATTTAACTTTCCTGATTTTCATTTACCCTATTTGTAAAATATAATTGGGATAATGGTATCACTTTCTTTATAAAGCTGCAGTGGAGATGGAGGCAATTATTATAAAACCTGGGTTGTTGTAACACTGAAAATATTACTGACAGCATGGTGACCTAGTTAGAGAACAGAGGCAAAAGTAATTATGACGCTCAGAAATAAACCAGAAATTCCAGAGAATGGTATTCTAATGTCATGATCAATTTGATTAGTGTTAGGTTTGTCATTGCTTCCATTACAATACTAATTATGGAGTTCCGTTTCACAATACACTAGAAAGTATAAAGTACAAAAATCAGAAAAGCTTAGCACACGTAACGATATTTACAGATGAGTAAAAATGACAAATCGAAATAGTCACCTCATACCAGGTAATATGCCAACATTTTTATGAAACTTGTATCTTTAACCTTACCATCTAATAACTATTATTAAAATTGTAATGCTTGCTCTTCTAGCTTGCTATTCTAACTTTACCATTTAAAAATATATCTAATCACATGCAATTTTAGATTGTTTCCATTTAATATTAAATCATCTAAAACTACCTATTGGGTTCTATGCTCCCTACCTGGGTGATGGGATCATTCATACCCTAGGCTCAGTGTCATGCAATATACCCATGTAACAAACTTGCACGTGTATCCCCTGAACCTAAAATCAAAGTTGAAATTTTAAAAATATATAAAATGTTCACACTATTCTGTATGTGTTTTTATTTTAGTTATTTCCTTTCATCTAAATATTTTTAACTGACAAAAATAATACAATTTACTGTTGGTAAATAATATGTGTGGCAACACAGAAAATGTATAAATAAAAATGACTCTTTCCAATACTATGATGCCTCTGTCCTCTCCAGATTAAAATATGAACTGTGTATTTGTTTATCTTGTTTGAAGCACATATAAACATAAAGAAGCATATATAAAAAGGTATCAAATTTTAAGGAAAAAATTTGTCACATAAGGGATATGCTTCTGGAATTTCAGAGCCGAGATCAAACTGTGATACGAGAAATAAAATGAACAGGATATGAAATCGAGGTCAGGTGCAGACTGATGGTAAATGGGAATCTCAGGATGCCGAAAAGATGGAGGCAGGTGTATTGTTCATGGACACATGGCATCTGACTCTTCTTTGTGCCCTAAGATGAGAATGAAGTATTGCTGATACTGAATTTGGGTCATAAGCAAGACAGCCCAATATCTGTAACATTCCCATACACAGCATCACTTAGATTGATGGTTTAAATTCTTCCCCCATTGGTGACTTACATGTTGAGAAAAAGTAGGGGTATGGGGGTAGCAATAATTGAGCTTTTCCAATCTCCCAGCTTGTGACTCTGGGGCCAAGAGTATATATACTGAAGTATTCTGCCTTCACTCCTCTGTACTAATTTGTTATCCTTAACTAACTAAATCTGAAATTTAATATAGCTTTACTTGGTATGTGTCCATCTATGTGTCTCGATACTCCCTAAAGTATCTAAAACACTGAAGCATCATATCACATACATTATGTACAACTTGCTTATATTACTTAACAATGTAATATGGACATCTTTTCAGGCCATTACATAGTTACTCATTCTGTTTAAATGTTGCCTTTTTCCTATAAGAGATAAAACATAATTTGATTAATCATTCCCTATGTAAGCACCATGGAAACTGTTCTTGATTTTTGCCATCAGAATTAATATTTTAAAAATATTTGATAATATTTAATATGTTGGCCTTTTATTTATGTAGAAAAATTATCAAAAGTCATTATAGGGTAAAGTTATATGCAGAGTCAAAATGTTATTAGATGCTGATCTCTTATATTCCAAAACTGTTATTATTCATAGCATTTCACAGTTCCACGAAAATTACATGAGGGTATCAATTTCTCCATTCCCACAAAAGTATTAAATATGAATAAAAATTTAGTTTCTATAAATCTGATTGGTGAAATGAATAAGTTATTGTTATTTCCTTTTATATTCTTCTATTAAGAATATTTATCACACCTGTAATCCCAGCACTTTGGGAGGTCGAGGCAGGTGGATCATGAGGTCAGGAGATCGGGGCCATCCTGGATAACATGGTGAAACCCCGTCTCTACTAAAAATACAAAAATTCAGCAGGGCGGGTGGTGGGCGCCTGTAGTCCCAGCTCCTTGGGAGGCTGAGGCAGGAGAATGGCGTGAATCTGGGAGGCGGAGCTTGCAGTGAGGTGAGATCACACCACTGCACTCCAGCCTGGGCGACAGAGCGAGACTCCGTCTCAAAAAACAAACAAACAAAAAAAAAACAAATAATATTTAACCTCATCTCTTTAGCATCCATTTGTATTTCCTTCTTTTTTGAATTGCCTGTTAAACAACTAAACAACATTTACCCATATTAAAACTTTAATTTTATTTTTCCTATCACTTTTAATGTTGTTTTTTTACAGTAACTATTACTTTATTTTATTTAAGTATCTCCCAGGATTCTCTGTCTTTCCTTATGCTGACTTTCATCTGCAAGGGATTTTTATTCCTAAGCAATCAGGTATGGTCATCTTTTTCTTTAAATCACCTGGGTTTCATGTCTGTCTGAATTAATATCCCTACATTTTTTCTAATATTTGATTATTTTGTCTTTACTTTTGAATCTTTATAATCTTCTGTATATTTTTGGTTTTCATTTTTTTTTCTTGCTGTGTCCCCCAGGCCGGAGTGCAGTGGTGCGATCTTGGCTCACTGCAACTTCTGCCTCCCAGGAGTCAGGCCGATTCTCCTGCCTCAGCCTCCAGAGTAGCTGGGATTACAGGCACCTGCCACCATGCCCGGCTAATTTTTGTAGTTTTAGTAGACATGTGGTTTCACCTTCTTGGCCAGGCTGGTCTTGAACTCCTGACATTTTGAACCACTCTCCTTGGCCCCCCAAAGTGCTGGGATTACAGGGGTGAGCCACCATGCCCAGCCTTGCTTTCATTTTCTATAGGTTTAGAATGAAAATTGATTTCTGACAGATGGCACAATATTTCAATGTTATCTATTAACATTATTTATTCTATTGAAAAATAAATGAAGTGGGCATGAATGGTGGCTCATGCCTGTAATCCCAGTGCTTTGGGAAGCCAAGGTGGGAAGATCCTGTGAGGCCAAGACTTTCATACTAGCCTGGGAAACATAGTGAGACCCTATCAAAAAAAAAATAAAAAAAAAAAAGCATTAGCCAGGCATGGTGGTGTGTGCCTGTAGTTCCAACTACTTGGGAGACTGACACGGAATAATCCCTTGAGCTCAGGAGTTTGAGGCTGCAGCCAGCTATGATCCCACCACTGCATTCTAGCTTGGGAAACACAGCAAGATTCTGTCTCTAAAAAAAAGAAAGAAAAGTAATGAGTGAGGCCCTTTTTGCCTTTTTACATATTAAAACTCACATAGATATTGCTCTGGAATTTTTAATGCTTGTCAATATATTTTTTTCTCTAATCCCATGCCAACATTTCTTACTATTCCGTTACTAAAACTGATTATTCAAATGATTCTCCAGTATTTTTCCTCTTTAAAACTTTCTTTCAGGTTTGTTCTTCAAATTATAAATCTAAATTATTTTTCCATTTTTTTTTAAAGAGTGGGTCTTTCATTGAAGCTGAAATAAATATATTAATTAAAGTAAAAGGTAATTTCAATGCTATTAAGTATTTCCATACAGCAAATTTACCAAGTCATTATTTAGGTAATTTTATGATATTCGATGAAATTTAAAGTTTTTATGATAAATTAACTCTAAATTATAGTTATACTCTAAATTACTTTTCCAGGTTTTTTTTAAAGAGTAGGTGTTTGAATGAAGCAGAAATAAATATATTAATTAAAGTAAAAGGGCATTTCAATGCTATTAAGTATTTCCATACAGCAAAATTTATCAAACCATTATTTAGGTAATTTTATGATACATGACGAAATTTAAAGTTTTTATGAATAAATTAACTCCAATAAATAGTTGCTGGTATAATTTGTTTTCTGTTTTGTTTTGTCTTATTATAAATTCATATTTGCTTATTCATGGAGATTAGGAAAACTGAAAACACACAGGAAGAAAAATAACCTCAAGAAAAATATAATTAACTCTATCATATTTTCTTTCCAATTTATTTCTTAGTCATCTTTTTACAAAGAAACCTTTTGTATTATATTTTTATAGGTTTATATCCTATCATAAGCATTTAATTATTATTGGACTTTAGAGTTGCTTATTTTTCTCCTGTTGCAAATAGCAATTAAGTATAAATTTGGTTTTTTAGTCTCAGAATTGGTTCTCAGAATAAAAAGAACTTGGTCAAGGGATGCCTGGGATTTAGACTTTCTTCATGCAGAGTGAGACGACATCTGATGTTTCTTCTAAAAGCAGCCAGTTGTTCTAGCACTACTTATTGAACAATTATTTGATCAGTTAATGGACTTCAATGTATCCTGCAAGATATTATATAGTCATATACATATATATACACACACACGAAGATTATGCTAATTGTCATATACACATATATGTATCTGTATAAACATTTACTGAATTTCTTTCAAAATAGTATATATAAATAGAACAATTTACTCTTAGATAAAAACTTTAGAATCATTTGTCATTTGCCAAATTGTCAAAAAATGGTATATTGATTGGATTGCTATATAAACTACAAAATCGTTTGTGAAAAAAATCTACACCTTTACAATAGTCAATCTTCTGGAAATGTGGCTACAATATTTTCAATGGTCTAAGGCTTCATATTTAATTCTCAAGTAAAATTCTATGATTTTTAATACAGATCTCAATTTATTATTTATAAATAATATATGATATAATATATATAGGATTAGGACCTATATTTATTAACATATTATTTATTAATATAGGTCCTAATTCTGGCTATACAAAAGAACCATCTGAGGAGTTTTTAAAAATTGCCATTTGTGAGCAATCCTCAGAGATATTTATTTTCTAAGAGAAAGAGACAGATAAATGTAGATTTATAAAAACTATATAGATTTAAACATAGACATGGTTCTATACAATCTGTCTTGAACACTCACATTTATCCTAGTGATTTTCCAATTTGTATATGTTGGTTTACAGGCTGTCTGCAACAAATAATCATTCTGCAATATATATTATGTTTATATCTTAGGGAAATGACCATGACATTAAAGAATATGTCAAATAGGACACATGTGGCTTTTATTGGAATATTGCCAAAATTTCAGTTTTATAGAGAATTACGCTGGCTATTTATTAAAATGAATTGTGTGCATATGTAAGTGTGTGTTAAGAAATGTTATTTCTTCTAGTGTTCTAGAAAATCTATGTGGAAAGTTAAATTAGATATGTAATTACATTTGGAAGGCAAACAATATGTTTTTTAAACAATATGTCTTTTTAAATGTTATCTAACTTTGGAGAGCAAAAGAAACACAATTTACATAGCTGCACTTTCTTAAAGAGCTTCAGAAAATTAACATTTGCTTAGAACTACCTCCTGGTGAACTGCAGTGTTTTATAAAAACAGGGACTTTCCTACAAACACATACATCCACATATAAAGCACATTTAATGACTATAAGTATTCCGTATGTAAATGGCACTATAGATGATGACTTACATGTTACATTCAAGGTTATTAACATGAATCTCAAAAGTACTCACAGAAATGATCTGATGAAGTTTGACAGCCAGAATTGAAGATTATTGTTTTATATCATCTTGTCATTCCAAATAATTATAATATATGTGTGTGAGGTTGTATATTCTCTACTTAATCCTGTCAACAAAATTAATTATTTGACAGAACTAATTATTTTGAGATTCAAAATCCACTCAGCGGGGATAGAAATTACCCTTTTACATGCAAACCTAGCTCCCGGGCCACCCTGCCAGAGCACCCAGCATCACATTTAATTTCCATTAGTGAGGCCAGTCATTACTCTAATATGATTACACAGTCTTGTAAAATGGCCCTTTTTCATGAAAAGCAATTTATTTTCATTTAGTAACATTTTGGATGCAAGTATTTAGAAGGGACTCCCCAGAATGCAGTTTTTCCCACAAATATTCATATTAACTTCCAAATTAGTATCAGACTGGAGACAAAGACAAGCAAAATAAACAGGAAAGCCTAGATTCTAAATGTCATCACTAATAGCAGATTAATTTTGAATATTCCCATTCATACTAGGATATTGATAACAAAAAACAAAATTCCAGTTCAAGAGCTACCGAGTAAGGTCTTAAATATCAGCACTTAAAAACAGTTCATTTAAAAATAGATATAGACATATAATAAGTATGTGTAAATGTTTTTTCATCAGACTTGATTACATACTGATTGTAGATGTTATAAGTTATTCAGCCTTGATTATCAGTAAAGTTTACCAGATGTCATAAAGTAAAAGGCCAGAAAAAGGTTGCAAAATAAACACTGCCACTCTCAAAGACACTGAAAAGCAGCCATTTGCAACGTTTTAAAATTTTGGTTTTTAAATCATCGTATTTCAGTTTTACAGAAATTTGTCTTAAGTATTACATACATGGTGATAAATTTACACTGTGTCATATAGGCCTAACTGTGGTAGAAAATAAATTATTTAAAAATCAGTCCAGGCACAGTGGCTCATGCCTATAACGCCAGCACTTCGGCAGGCTGAGGCTGGAGGATCACTTGAGCCCAGGAGTTTAAGACTAGCCTAGATAACATAGCCAGATCCTATCTCTACAAAAAATAGAGAAAATTGGTCGGGCCTGGTGGCACGCACCTGCAGTCTCAGCTACTCTGGAGGCTGAGCTGTTAGGATGACTTATGCCTGGGATCTTGAGGCTGCAGTAAGCCATGATGGTGCCACTACACTGCATACTTGGTAACAGAGTGAGGCCCTATTTCAAATAAATAAATAAATAAATAAAATATTACATCATTTATAAACTCCTAAATCAAAAATATAGGGTGCCCCACTCCCACCAAGAAATGCCAATGTGTTTTAAGGTCTCTCAATTCACAGGAGTCCAAGGTTAGACCTTTTCCCTAGAAATGTAAGGAAACAACACAATTTCTGGGGTGGCTTTGCCTTGCCTGGGAGCTCCCAAATCACACTGCAGAAGTACATTATATAAGAGGTCTCTGTGGTCTCTGCTCAATGTTTACCACATGCAATCACTTAACTTGTTAAATGACAATAATATTGGCAAATACAAATACAAATTAAAAATAATCTTCAGATCTTATCAATTATTTTCCATGCTTCCCATTTTGTTTCTCTAAGATTTGGTAATCAACTTCACAAGGCACTAATTTAATTTTTACTCCCCTTTCCCAAAACCAGTATTCTATTGATAACAAGGACAACCATCTAGTTTGAGGGAGTGATGTTTAAAAAATACATAATTGTTATGTATTTCTAACTACTTAAGAAAGCAAAAATGATAAGGGTGGGAGGGAGGTAAGGGTTGAAAAATTACCTATTGGGTACAATGTTCATTGAATGATGGGTGCCCTAGCAGCTCAATCCTTACTTTTACACAACGTATCCATGTAACAAACCTGCACATTTACTCTCTGAATCAATAATCAAAAAAAAAAAAAAAAAAAAAGAAAGAAAGAAAGCTGATGGCATAGTCCTTATATGTTACATTCCAGAACCTACAAAGAACTCAAACAAATTTACAAGAAAAAAACAAACAACCCCATCAAAAAGTGGGCAAAGGATATGAACAGACATTTCTCAAAAGAAGACATTCATACCACCAACAGACACATGAAAAAATGTTCATCATCACTGGCCATCAGAGAAATGCAAATCAAAACCACAATGAGATACCATCTCACACCAGTTAGAATGGCAATCATTAAAAAGTCAGGAAACAACAGGTGCTGGAGAGGATGTGGAGAAATAGGAACACTTTTACACTGTTGGTGGGATTGTAAACTAGTTCAACCATTATGGAAAACAGTATGGCGATTCCTCAAGGATCTAGAACTAGATGTACCATATGACCCAGCCATCCCATTACTGGGTATATACCCAAAGGATTATAAATCATGCTGCTATAAAGACACATGCACACGTATGTTTATTGCGGCACTATTCACAATAGCAAAGACTTGGAATCAACCCAAATGTCCATCAGTGACAGATTGGATTAAGAAAATGTGGCACATATACACCATAGAATACTATGCAGCCATAAAAAAGGATGAGTTTGTGTCCTTTGTAGGGACATGAATGCAGCTGGAAACCATCATTCTTAGCAAACTATCACAGGAACAGAAAACCAAACACCCCATGTTCTCACTCATAGGTGGGAACTGAACAATGAGATCACTTGGACTCGGGAAGGGGAACATCACACACCGGGGCCTATCATGGGGAGGGGGGAGGGGGGAGGGATTGCATTGGGAGTTATACCTGATGTAAATGACGAGTTGATGGGTGTAGCACACCAACATGGCACAAGTATACATATGTAACAAACCTGCACGTTATGCACATGTACCCTACAACTTAAAGTATAATAATAATAAATAAATTAAAAAAAAAAAAGAGTGCTCCCCTTATAATAATAGTGGATATTTTATAGTTTTCCCTATAGAAAACTCCTGTTTATCCAACGGAATAACTTCCAAATCGGTATTCCCTGCATTCCGCTGGATAAACAGGAGTTAACTAATTGTAATTAGGGTAGAAAAACTATGAATATTATCATGCTGTTTTTTCTAGTTCTTTTAAAGTTATTAAATTTTTTGTCTAACTCCTCAGGAAATTTAATCATATGACTTTCATAGCATTGTGTTTATGATTTTCTTTTACATCTTTGATAATATGTAAGAGTCGTCTGTTGAAAAGTGTGTTATCATTACTTTATTCCTCTTAAACGAATGTATCAGGAAAGGGCAGTTTCATTTGGATATGAATAAGATAAAATGTATACAGCTTTATGGAAACTCTGGTGATTAAACAAAATATATTGCAATTCAAGCATCTCCTACTTTCCTCAACAACAGTAAAAAATACCATTGATGAGGTATATTCAATACTAGAGGGGTTAGAAGTGCATCTAGCTATCAGGCATGGAGTATTTTATTTGAGGTGCCATGCTAAGAAGCCTTAAAAAGGAGATCCATTAGTAGCTTCGATGAGGCTTTTTAGTCAAAGTAAGTAATTAATGGAATTATGAATAATGATTATTCAATTTAATAATAGGAAATGGCACTGAATATAAAAAGGACTTGATATTGCTCAATAAAGTGGTTAGAATTTTGAAAAGCTAATCATATAATGGGAATAATATCCTAGGATGATAGTCTACAACTCGCAAATTGAAGAGAGCATATTCATTTGGACCGCAATACTCTTTTATAAATTTCAAATTCATACATCTGTGTATTATTCTAGCTACTGCATGATACATGGTAAGCACATGGCTCTTAGTGATTAGCAATTACAATGGAGTTATGTTGGCTTCCAGCAAAAAGGAAAGAAATTTTAAAAACTACCTATTAGGTATTATATTCACAATCTTTGTGATGGGTTCAGTCAAACCCCAACCTCAGCATCACGCAATATACCTCTGTAACAAAGCTGCATGTATACCCTCAATTCTAAAATAAAGTTGGAAACAAAAACTAAAACAAACAAACTTAAAAAGCAACCTTAGGCCGGGCGCAGTTGATCACACCTGTAATCCCAGTACTTTGGCAGGCCGAAGCGGATGGATCACAAGGTCAGAAGATCGGGACCATCCTGGCTAACATAGTGAAACCCCATCTCTACTAAAAATAGAGAAGATTAGCTGGGCGTGGTGACGCGAACCTATACTCCCAGCTACTCTGGAGGCTGAGGCAGTAGAATCTCTTGAACCCAGAAGGTGGAGGTTGCAGTGAGCCGAGATCATGCCACTGCACTCCAGCCTGGGTGACAGAGTGAGACTATCAAAACAAACAAACAAACAAACAAAAGCAATCTTAAAAATCATTCATTTCCATTTCTGAAATTGTGTGTATGAGAAAGGTGAAAGAAACATATTGTTAATAACTTATATAATAATATCCTCACTTATAAATCTTAGGAGTTTGGCATATTAAGAAAAGTGGAAAGTTAACTTCTCTACCCAAGCTGTATTCTTTGCACTCTACATGCACATGTATATTGTGAAGGAGTAGTTAAATTTGTGAACCAATTAGCTAATTTTGGTTCCTCAAATAAACCATAGTTACTCATAGTTACTAGTAGGTATATTCACCATGTTGTGGAAGATACAAGTCACACTTTGCTCCAGTTTTATGGACCTGAGTGAATAAATTGATTTCACCCTCACAAAAGACCTTGTAGACTTCTTCTTTCTGATTTTGCCTCCCTCTACATGCTTGAGAGTAGCCATCAGAGACATGTTTCTGTATGATTCTGTGGTGCCTATCAGTTCTGTACTTTCTAACACAAGGTATGAAAATTCTAAGATATGGATGGAGGTTTTCATGGATGGTAAGCGGCCTCATCTTGTATCATGAGTTAAGTGGTTCCAGGACACATGGTTTCAGAGATTTGCATTAGAATATTGAGTAATCAAGCAGTTGTTAATAAAAAACATATTTGGGCTCTTACTGGTTATTCTTCATATGTGTAGCTTCTTCAGAAATTCTAGTCAAACAAGAGGAAGATATTTCTGTTTTCTTGCATTTCTGGGTCATAACCCCATGGAAAACATTCCAAAATTATTCTAACACTATACTGATTATAATAAATGCTTTAAAATGGGATAAGGTTGAAGACAAAACTGCAATTACATTACTTTGTGTATCACTGACTGTGGTTTGAAGGGTTTTTGGAAAGTGTGAGAGCTGGATAACATACCATATATGGAATAGGTAGGTAGTTGATGATAAATAGATGATATATTTTAGAAATATATTTGTAGATACACATAAGATAATAATAATGTATTTTATGCATATAGGTAAACTTATGTTTGCATTACTAAAGGGATTCAGCCTGTAAATGACAGTCATGTTTCCAAATGGATTTAAGTGTATATATAGCAGCCTCATTTGCTTGGTTAGAGAACTGTGCCAATAATGCCATGGTTATGAGATAATCACATTATAGGGGTACCAAACCAGCATACAAGGGGGAATATCCTGTCAGTCATGTAAATCTTCCTTCAGAAGGCATCTGCAGCATTCTAATGCTGCCATCCTACCTGAAACTAAACACTCAGTGATGGTACCAACAGGTTTGCAAACTTGAGACCACAAGTATTGTTGATATTTCATATTTACTTGTTATTTAACTACTTGCTTATTCACATGTAGAAGAGACTGAGGTACAAATGGACCAATATACACTAACATCATGACTAAACCTAAAAGAAAAACAATAAACTGAGTAAGGATTTAGTATAGTTGTGGGGTTCTTTTTATGCTGCTATTAATAGTCTCATTAACTAAAAACCTCTAGGATACCATGCATAAAGATCAATTTTTCTAGTAGAACAGGCAAACAGTATTCAATAAAGATATATCTGCCTGTATAATGCATAGTGCTTTCACTTATTGTCTTAAATATCACCAAATGACATAAAATATTTTAAAGACAAAAGACAAAATTCAGAGAAGTACATCTTAAAAAAATATAGCCAGTGAGTAGTTATGTGGTCTATTTGGCTATCTTCAAAGTCTATTATCTTTTCATTACAAAATACTAATAACAACTTGTAATTGGTAGCCCAGTGGTTTTGCTATCCTTGTTACATCTGAAGAGACACTTTACGCATTTGCTTCTGGCTGTAATGCTGAAAAAGTGACAAAGGTTACAAATAAGCAGAAGAGAAAATATTAAACTGCTTAAGACTGTAAAAATGTAAGACAAAAAAGAAAAGTGAGTATCCAAAGTTTTCAGAATAAAGATAAACAAAAATGAAAGGTCAATGAGATAGTTAAAATGATTTTCAAATACCATATACCTTGTATGAATGAATTAGTTCCCTGTTTCTAAAAGCTTCCATATGCCAGGAAAATGTAAGAAATTATGAAATATGCACTTTTTTAAATTTCAAGGTGTATTTCTTTATCCATTTTGTTAGATATATTTAAAATATAAATTGAGAAATACTATCAAAACAAAATAAAAAAATTAAATTGAGCTTTTAATAAATCATCACAAAATGAAAATGACATTTTTCAAGTTGATGTCTTAAAAATATTTTACACCCTCTGACACTATTTTAGTTATCCTGAAAAGAGGTAGAACCTGTGTATTCCTCTATTGTCATCTAACAAAGACATGAAACTATGAACCATATGTTAATTTCCAAGTGATTATTTTTCAAAAGAAATTTATTCTTCAAAGAAGATGCTGAAATGGAGATCTTAGTGTTTCTTGTGTATCTCAACCAATGACAAAAACCACATGATTATCTCAATAGATGCAGAAAAGAGCTTCAATAAAATTCAACATCTCTTCACGTTAAAAACTCTCAATAAACTAGGTATTGATGGAACATATCTCAAAATTATAAAAGCTATTTGTGACAAATCCAAACCAATATCATACTGAATGGGCAAAAGCTGAAAGCATTCGCTTTGAAAACTGGCACAAGGCAAGGATGCCCTCTCTCACCACTCCTATTCAACATAGTATTGAAAGTTCTGGCCAAGGCAATCAGTCAAGAGAAAGAAATAAAGCATATTCAAATAGGGAGACAGGAAGTCAAGTTGTCTCTGTTTGCAGACCCCATGATCCTATAGTTAGAAAACTCCATCATCTCAGCCCCAAAACTCCGTAAGCTGATAAGTCACTTCAGCAAAATCTCAGGATACAAAATCAATGTGCAAAAATCACAAGCATTCCTGTACACAAATAATAGACAAACAGAGAGCCAAATCATGAATGAATTGCTATTCATGATTGCTACAAAGAGAATAAAATATCTAGGACTATAGCTACAAGGGAGGTGAAGGAGCTCTTTAGAAACTACAAGTCACTGCTCAGGGAAATAAGAGAGGACACAAACAAATGGAAAATCATTTCATCCTCATGGACAGGAAGAATCAATATCATGAAAATGGCCATACTGCCCAGAGTAATTTACAGATTCAATAACATTTCCATCAAACTGCTATGAGCATTCTTCACAGAATTAGAAAAAAACTACTTTAAAATTCATATGGAACCCCAAAAGCCCACATAGCAAAGACAATCCTAAGCAAAAAGAACAAATCTGGAGGCATCATGTTACCTGACTTCAAACTATACTACAAGGCATCAGTAACCAAAACAGCACAGTACTGGTATAAAAACAGACATATAGACCAATGGAACAGAATAGAGACCTCAGAAATAAGACCACAGATGTACAACCATCTGATCTTCGACAAATCTGACAAAAACAAGCAATGGGGAAAGGATTCCCTATTTAATAAATGGTGCTGGGAAAACTGGCTAACCATATGCAGAAAACTGAAACTGGACCCCTTCCTTACACTTTATACAAAAATTAACTCAAGATGGATTAAAGACTTAAAGGTAAAACCCAAAACCATAAAAACCCTAGAAGAAAACCTAGGCAACAGCATTCATGATATAGGCATGGGCAAAGATGTTATGATAAAATCACCAAAAGCAATGGCAACAAAAGCTAAAATAGACAAATGGGATCTAATTAATGTAAAGAGCTTCTGCACAGCAAAAGAAACGATCATCAGAGTGAACACGTGACCTACAGAATGGGAGACAATTTTTGCAATCTACCCATCTGACAAAGAACTAATATGCAGAATTTAGTAAGAACTTAAACAAATTTACAAGAAAAAAAAAATCAAAAAGTGGGCAAAGGGCATGAAGAGACACTTCTCAAAAGCAGACATTTATGTCGCCAAACATATGAAAAAAAGCTCAACATCACTTATCATTAGAGAAATGCGAATCAAAACCACAATGAGATACTATCTCACACCAGTCAGGATGATGACTATTTAAAAGTCAAGAAACAACAGATGCTGGAGAGGCTGTGGAGAAATAGGAACGCTTTTACTGTTGATGGGAATGTAAAACAGTTCAGCCATTGTGGAAGACAGTGTGGCAATTCCTGAAGGACTCAGAACCAGAAATACCATTTGACCCATCTATTCCATTACTTGGTATATACTCAAAGGAATATAAATCATTCTATTATAAAAATATATGCACACATATGTTTATTGCAGCACTATTCACAATAGCAAAGACATGGAGCCAACTCAAATGACCATCAATAATAGACTGGATAAAGAAAATGTGGTACATACATGCCACTGAATACTATGCAGACATAAAAAGAATGAGATCATGTCCTTTGCAGGGACATGGATGAAGATGGAAGCCATCATCCTCAGCAAACTAACACAGGTACAGAAAACCAAACACCACATGTTCTCACCTATAAATGGGAGTTAAACAATGAGAACACATGGACACAGGGAGGGGAACACCACATATCAGGCCCATCAGCAGGGCAGGGGAGGGGAGGGAGACCATCAGGACAAATAGTTAATGCCTGCAAGGCTTAAAACCTAGGTGATGGCTTGACAGGTGCGGTAAAACATCATGATACACGTATACCTATGTAACAGACCTGCATGCACATTCTGCACATGTATCCCAGAACTTTAAAAAAAAAAAAAAGATGGATGTATATTGTGTCTACTCTAAGTAGGTGCTCTGGTATAAAAAATGTAAAATAATGGGACTCTTCTGAGAAAGAAAATTTATTAAAGGACAAGTACAACCATAGTCACAAATATAATGCAAGAAACTACATTATGTAATACCTTTTGAAATATATCTTTATTCATTTATATACATAATGTGTACCCATTTGTATTATGGTTAATCACAAGAGGGAAAAACACAATCTTTTTCTGGTATCCAGTACACTTTATGGAGATAGTGGCATTTGAAAGGTTAGTGAAAAAGAAGGGATTTCAACAGATTAAAAAAGCATGAGCAGTTTCATAAAATATTCAGTTTGATGAGTGCACTACATACATATAAAGCAGCAGCAGGAGATCCACTAAAAAGATAAAGTAAGGTCAGACTGGAGACTTTGAAGGCTAAGCAAAGGAGTTTCAGTGTAATTCAGTAAACAGGGAAGATTTATTGAGGTCTTTTTAGTTTGCTTTTGGAACATGGATATAATAAATTTTGCAAAAAATATTTTATAATCAAATCTCTTTTAAAAGCTTTGCTATAGTTACACAATTGAATTACATGCATAAATTAGGTTTCTTAAGAGTGGTTTCTTCTAAATGTAGGGATTGGTGTTCTGGTTTGGGGTTGGAAAGTTACTTTTAGTTACATACCTTTTAAAATTAACCATGACCTGTATTAGTTTTGCAATTTAAAAAGTAAAGTGGAAAAGATGGAGAAAAACTGTATTATACAGTACATTCAGATTTTGCATTCTCTCAATTATTTTGCAATTGGAAACATTAGAAGACTGAAAAAAAGTTTATTGTTTTTATAGTTTTAAGTTATATTCTGCTTCCATAATAGAACTGTTTTATGACTTCTAAAAACTGCCTTATTTGTATGATTTTTTTTTCCTTTAAAACTGAGATAACACAAATTGCCCATCACTTACTGTATTTCATAATTTTACAAATAATGAAGAGTCTAAGGATATTGAATTGGATATAATGCTCCAATAAAAACATAAAATTGGAAAGAAAACTACAAGTGCTCTAGGACTACTTCCTTCTCAATTTAGAAATTGAGTCTATGGAATCTATGAGAGATCATCATCAAATATATCTAAGACTAATTCTGATAGTAGGAAACTATTTTATAAGACATCCAAGAAATCCAAATTCATTTTAAGGGAAAATTCTTAGATAGTAAAAAGTGTTTTTTTTTTTTTTTTTTTTCTTTCCTGAGCTTCCCTCTTTTGTTCTTGTTAAAGCAATTAGAAATTCTGAGAAAATCAGCTCAAAATCACTCTTCAGAATGTTATCAGGCTGACCCTTGAAACATTAGTAGGACTCAGCTAGGCAATTACATGGCTTGAAAAAGGAATTAAAAGGAGTTGGAAATTCCATGTTAAGGACATAGAAAGACCCAAAGTTCATGGAAATAAACATTGACTACCTAGAGAATGCACCCCCACCTCAGGCATTGAATTTAAATACATTTCTCTTTGTAATTACTTCTGTTTATCTGTGTCAAAAACAAGATTAGAGAGAGTAAGAAAAAGGTGGAAAATAAAATAAGCCATATTTTGAATGTTGTTTTTATAAAATTATTTCTGGTGAAAACACCACATATGATGTGATGCCATTTACCTAACCTGCATGTGTAGGGGATATATATATATATAGACAGACAGAGAGAGAGAGAGCCCAAGTAGTGTTAAAGATAGTCAATAAAAAGATTTTGCATTGAGATTTCAAACGTATTCGTATTTCCCTTCTATGTCTTTTTTTCATTTTTAATAATTTAGCATATATTACTTATATAGACAGAGGAAACAATAAAGCTATTGTCACTTTGGGCAAAAAAAGTCCTTCCCTGTTTTGATCATAAATGCTTCCTCATACTTTCTTCATAGGGATCTTCAACTCTGCTTTAAAAAAACCACAAAATTAAATGAAATCCTTCCTCCAACATGAATGGTTTCTAAAATATGAAGTGCTATTAAAATTATATTTGAATATAAATTTATATCACATTGAATGATCCCTGCAGGATTCTTCTACCAATCGTCTAGACATCCTTGCTTTCCCCACAGAAATCTTCCACGGTCAGTTACCATCCTAGAACTTAAAATTGTCCCTCTCTAATTCACCCTCAATCAAAACCATATCCACATCTTTTTTATCCTAAAATATATTCTTGGAAATGCCCAGTTCCTTCATTTAAAAAATATTAATTCACCTTTTCCAAATGCACTTCTAGCCCCTGCCTTCCTTCTTTCCTCTCACAGACAAATGAATTAAAAGTTTTGTCTATTCTCATTGACTCTATGTTCTTATTTAACAGTTCCAACCTTCAGTGTCCAAAGGAAGTATTAAAATAACAACTGAAAATGCTTGGCTCCAGGAATCATTCCGGGCAACAAGCTTCAATCTTTTCTTCTGTATATTCTTTTTTATTTCACCTCCCATTGACCCATGAGCAGATTATCTCCTTTGATATGACCCCTTGGGGGATTTGCTAGCTTGTTGTGAGTACAGTAAGCAGAGGAGATTGTATAAAGGTAAATTTAGAAAATTTTTAAATGGGTAGGGTGAGATGAAAGGCTCAGAATCCTCATAAATTAATAAATTTTACCAAAGCTCAAGTCTTCAACATTTCTTATTAGAATATGAAAATTATTCCCTCCCCACTCAACACACACACACACACACACGCACGCATGCAGGTAAGCAGTCCGACTTCCACGATCCTCTGAATGTAATTCTTATAAAAGTAGATCTGATTGTGTTACTATCATTAAAATTCAACTTCATTCTTTATCTGTAGAAAAACTTCTATATCTAGATATGGTCTTTTAAGATTTGGATCCTTCTCCCTAATTCAGCCTGTTTCTTGACACTTTAAAACAAAAATACGAATTCTAGTCATTCCAAACCACTTGTGCTCTCTAAATGGCCAACACTTGTTTATTTCCAGGCACTTTGGGTCTGTTTCCTTAATATGGAATTTCTAACTTCTTTTAATTGCTTTCTCATGCCATGGCATTGTCTATCTGATTACTACTCATCTTTCAAGAGTCAGCCTGACAACTGTGTTCTGATAAATGGCTCTTCTTAATGCTACCTACAATTTCCTCAGTTGCTCTTTCTAGGTGATCCCATAGCACTCTCTGTTACTTCTATCCTATAATAAAATATATAACACGCAGTAATTCCTTTTCAGCTTGCCAGTTTCTGCAACTGGACTGCAAACTGCCTGAAGGTCTTTTGTGTCTTAGGTTTGAATCCCAAGAACTTTGCCACAGTAAGTTTTCAATAAATGTTTGCTAACTATATGACATGAACATCTGGCATGAAAATATTGAGAATTTCATATATGATTTTTCAAAGTTAACTATAAACATTCGTGTTAGTTCTAGAAGTTTCTTTTTTATGTCTAGCTTATTGATTTTAACTCTTGTTAAATCAATAATTAACTCACAGGTTTCTGAACTGGGTTTCAGAGCTCCTAGGATAAGCCATGCTAAAAGGAATAGATATATCATTTCAACAATAACACAAAAGCCAAAGGGAAGAAAAGGAAAAAGAAAGAAAAGCCAATATAGTAGTTAGCAGTTTTAAGATTACACTGTAAAGATAGAGATGAAGCATTCCTTAATGTTCATATTTGATAGCAAACTCTACAGTATATAACACTTGAAGATAGAGACCTTGAGCACACAAATAATAGCAAGGCACAGTATGTGGAAATAGTGAATACACATGGATATCTGTGACTTATCATTAAGCAAACAAACCTTATTCAACCTTTATATGGCTTCTTTTATTATGATAATTTGTCTTAATATCAGTGTTTTCTCTCAATTAAAGTAGTTCTTTTAAAGTATTTTGGTGGCTCTTACAACTAAAACACACATGCTATTTGTAAATATAAAAGTATAATTCATAGTAATACCACTTTAAAATGTATAACTTATGAAGTAGATATTAAATATTAGTTTGGAAACAAGAAGCTCTTGCCCACCACTTTGGCAAGGTGGGCCCAGTATTACTTTGAAAATGTTCTTCTTTTTAGGCACCAACTCAGTGACCCTCTCACTTAAACAAATGTATGCAAGTAATCACCTTTCTATGAATGCGAGATGGGATAACTTGAACTTAAGTGGTTTCACTACCATCTGCTCTATACAGTTGTTCCTTTGTACATGGCAATGATTGTACAGGAGGAACTAGATAAATTTAGAGTTCAAGCAGCCTATTGGGAAGAGAGGGAGCAAGGTTCAGAGGTCCACATCAGAGCCCACAGAATACCGAAAATTCAGGAGCAATTTACAGCAGAACACGGAGCAACAACAGGAGGCAAAGACATTTTGAAAATGGGAACTTTTGTGTGCTTCCTGGGCTCTCTAACTATCCATATGTGCATTCTTTAGACTAAGAAAGCCTACAAACAGCAATTCTGGATGTTGAGATCTCAAAAAGTTGATATTAACCTTCTTGCTAAAATGGATAGGTGATAACTCATGCAATTAATTGGACAAGTGCAATATTCAACTGTATTTGTATCACCGAACTGGTGAAGCCAGTCACAGAACTTATGCTGAAGGGGGAAAAAAATCACATTTGTTACAATCATTTCCAGATGTGAAATATTTGTACCATGAAAATATCCATCTCTATAAAGTGGAGTTATAAATCATCTCATGATAAATTATTTCCTGTTACTCTACCTTGTATGGATGCTAACACTTCAATCACTCTTCCTCTATAAAAGCTATTTTGGTTCCAATATTAATGCAAATGCAAAGTTAATGTTTCATAATCTCACTCCATGGACATAAACATCTTTTCTCTGTTGACTTCACAGTCATGTTAAAAACACTGTTGCCTCAGTAACACTTTCCTCAGATAGCAAATCATTCACTGCATACATTCTGGCCAAACTAGATAGATTTTATTTGCTTTTCTGTTTCTCATTAACACAGTTCAATAAATAAATTCATTATAAAGTAAACTTTAACACCAAATTCTTTCTACACAATAAGAAAGGGTTTATAAGCATTTTCTGTAAGAGGACAGATAGTTTAAATTCTAGCCTTTGCAGTCGATTTTTTGATATTTGTTTCAGTTATTCAATTCTTCTTTCCAGCTTGAAAGCTGCATACACAATATGTAAATGAATGAGCACCGCCATTTTCCAATAAAACTTACAAAAACTGGTGGCAGGTCATATTTGTTCTGTGATTCTTAGTTTGTTGACCCCTATCATATATTTAAAAACTGGCAAATAATCTAATGCTTTAAAGGACTTTTTCTATTAACCAACCACCATTTCCAGAATATATTTATTATAGGCCAAAGGTTCAGCTAAAGTAGAAGTGCAGTGAAGTAGAACTTGAATTCTGCAAATGTATTAAATATTCTTTTAAATACAGAACATTTATCTTGAATTTCTTATCTCATAATCCAGTGGCCTACCAAAGGTGGAACAGTAGGAACAGTCCAACAGGGTGCAGGCGACTCCAAGCAATGTCAGTGAAAAATTATTTTTCTGAAAAAATTATTTATTGATCTAATCTCTAAAAAACTGATTTGGTTATTTTTTGAATTTTAATACTTTGCTTATTAGTTTCAAACTGTCATGCTTTATTATGTATCACTAAAATGAAAAAAAGCACTGTATTCTATATGAATGCTAATTCAGACAACTTCATTATATAATCAATCAAGAGTAAATTCATGAAGTTCTGAGATTCTTTAAACCCACTCGGCACAGTTTATAAATCCAATGCCCGTGGTGTTCTTACCTATGCCTGAATTTAAACAGTAGATCAGGTCAGCACCTCCCCCTTGGACATAAAGTCTCAAAGACACAAGATGAATCAATTCTAGAGATCTACTCTACAACATTATTCCTATAATTAACAATTCTGTAGAGTACACTTACAAATTTTTTTAAGAGGGTAGACTTTATGTTAAGTGTTTTCAACCACAATAAAATTCATTTAAAAACTCAGTTAATTCTACATAAACATAAATGATACTGTGATTATAAAAAGAAAACAGTTTATTTCACTTATTCAATATAAACACAGTTTTTTATGAATTTTCTGGAATTTATTATGAAGTGGGATTTTTATACATCTCTTTCAAATTTAGCTGCATATTGAAGGTTTTTCAATTTTGTGTATCTCTTATTTCATATGAAAGAAACTTAAAAAATTTAAAACCAATAAAAAGTGTCCACTGACCAAATATGAGCATAGACAGATCAACATATCTGTTTAAATCCTCTATTAATTATAAATATACAAAGCACAGTAATCTAGCCGAAGTCATTGACAGTATGCAGAAGTTAAAGCTGGAAAACAGAATGTTAATGTTACTATTTATGATTGTAACCAGACAAATGCAGATACAAGCTTTCTTTTTTTCAAAAAAGTGTAAATATAATTTTAAAATATTAAGCTTTTAGTATTTGCTTTTCTGCTAAATACTTTATTTTTTAAATTACTTATATATATTGTCATGATTATATATACAAAGTTGAATTTTTTTTTTTGGCTTATTTGCTGGCTATTATTACTTATTTTATTTCATTATCATTATTAATTATATTCTTGCTGTATCGGTAAGAGAAGTTTTAAACAATAATCCAATGTATGTGTCAAATGCACACTAGGTACACTGCTGCTGTATTATATAAAAAGAAAGTTGGGGAATCATATCATGTGGAGCCTTGTAGCCTACTGTCAGAATTCTAATTCTTCCTTAAAAAAAAAAAAAAAGTTTTTGATTTTCAAATTACAGGAGTCACATCCTGATATAACTTACATAATAGAATGAAGACACTGGCAACTTTCTTGAGAATCCATTGCAATGAATTGTGAGAGGATCAGTAGAATGTGGACACTGATTAGGAAGATGCCATCTTAAAAATATAGACAAGACATAATACTTGGATATCGGTGGCAACAGAGGGTGTTGTGAGAACAGGCTTCATATTCTGGATATATTTTGAATATAAACTCATTAATTTCCAAAGATTTTGGATCTCGGATGAGAGAAAAAATAAGTCAAGAAAAATTTCAAGTGTTGTCCTGAATAACTGAAATAGAATTGCCATCAAGTAAGAGATGGTGAAGACTGAAACAGAAATAGGTCTGGATATATCAATAGTTTTTGTTTTGTTTTGTTTGTTTTGAGACAGTCTTGTTCTAACGTCTAGACTAGAGTATAGTGGCATGATCTCGGTTCACTGCAACCTCCGCCTCCCTAGTTTCAAGAGATGCTCCTGTCTCAGCCTCTCAAGTATTTGGGATCACAGGTGTGCACCACCACGCCTGGTTAATTTTCACATTTTTAGTAGAAATGGGGTTTTGCCATGCTGGTCTCAAACTCCTGACCTCAAGTGATCCACCCGTCTCCGCCTCCCAAAGTGCTGGGATTAAAGGTGTGAGCCACCGTGCCCAGTCATATCAGTAGTTTAAAACTGGACATAAGTATAAGATGTCTGCTAGGCCCCCGGGCTGACATCAAGGAGCTGGCTTAATATATGAGTTTGGCTGTTAGGATATACAGAAAAATAAAACTCATGAAACTAAATGACATCACCAAAAGACAGAGTGTATAGAACTAAGAATAGAACCCTTAAATATTCCAATATTAGAAAGTTATAAGAGGATAAAGCTACAATGATGCCCAAGAAGGGGGCAGCAGAGAGGTAAGCAGACATCCATTAAAGTATCAGTACAATATGGGAAGCCACTTGAAAAAGTCTTTAGAAGAATAATAAGATGCTGGACTAAAACAGTTTTTACAGAGCTTGACATATAATAAGAACTCAGTAACACTAGTTGTTAGTCATTATTATGGTATGATATTTTGATATGTACTTAAATTGATTGGCCTATTCAATTCACAGATCAGTGAATAAACTAGTTAAAAAACTAGTTTCTTGTTTAGTTTAAGCTCACCATGCCCCAAAATAAAAACTCACATATGACTTTAGTTAATGTTGATAATTAAATTTTAATTGGTTTTTTTGAGGTTATTTTTAATGAATAGATGTGTTTTGGAGTTTCATTGTTGTAAAAGCAAATATTACATATGTAAAAATAACAAAAATAATTTGAATGAATACTGTAGATTGGCAAGATCTTTTTTTTCTTTTAACGTATTCTGTTCATTACTCATGTTTGAGAGAAAGTGCCCTAACTACAGTTCTGCTAGACTACTCATCATTCCCAGTACACACCCTGACATTTCACACCTTCCTGCTTTTGCTTATGTTCTTTCTTCTGTTTGATATCCTTCCACTTGAGAGTTCCTTCTCCTCTGAAAAGCACAAACAGAATTATTCATTGCCTCTTTGGTTATCCTATAGCATTTTAAATATATCTCTATTATACTGCAGTGGTAATTTACTAGACTATAGCCTATTTAATTTTTTACGTATTTACTCTACTTTCAAGAACTCTGAGAAGATTAAGACCTGGTTTGTCCTTCTTGCTGTGGTTTTCTTAGTACCTAGCCTTATCCCTTGCAGAGCAGACACACTCAATAAATATTTGTTAAAGTTTATTGAATGTTAAAGTTTTTGAATTTGTTATTCAATGTTAAAGTCATTGAATATAACAGTTACTGAATGTTAAAGTTATTGAATTTGTTAAAGTTTATTGAAACCTTTCTTTCTTGATTTCTAAGGGGATATCTACTGCAAAAAAACCTGTCAACTCAATGCAAGTGTTTCAAAAAAGAAAAGCTTCATTAAACATGTGCCGATTTTAAAATATATCTTAACATTAAAATAGAAAAAAATTATTTACATATCTCAATTGATGTAATTCACTAATGTCTACCCAAAAGAAGAGCTACACATATTAAAACAGAACAGAGAATGTAAAAGCAAATGAATAAAACAAGATGTGAAATATTCCAAAGTAAAAGTGTATATTCTGTTTTAGAAAATGTCACTGCATATAAAAATGGCAGACTTTTGTTCAGAGATGACTTTCAATTGCAACTCCGCATGCTTTGTCTCTTAACAGCTTTGCAAAAACACAATAGCTTCTATCTCTCTGTTGTGTTTTGATAATACCTGCCCTCTCAATTAATCATCTCATCTTTTCACCAATTATTACATTTTCCACCTTTGAGTTGATGATGTCTTTGCTTGGTTATATATAGGCAAAATTAAGCTTAAGGACAAAGGTACATTATTTAAGTGACTTGCAATTATTTGTGCTATTATTAAATAGAGAGCAGAGGACTATTAAGGCAAAGTCAAATATTTAATTTTACGAGAGTTGATAATTGTATATATCTCTACCAGAGCATCCAAGCACAATATAGAACATTTCTACCACTGAGAATATTTTCTTGTCAATTCCCAGTCAAATCTCATCCTCGGCCATAGGACAATCATCTTTCTAATTTACAGATTAGTTTTACTGTTTTAGATACTCATACAAATGAAATGTAACGTGAACTCTTTTGTGCCTACCTTCGAATGATTTGCATAATGTCTGTAATCATTGTTTGTATCAATGTTTGTACATGTATTCTTTCTTTTTTGTTGCTGAGTATGCTGTTGTATGAATATATCATTACTATCCAATCATTTTTTATCCATTGTCTCATAGATAGTCAGACTCTCAGTTGAAATTATATTTAAATTGTATTGTAAATAGAATTTCTATGAA
This sequence comes from Mandrillus leucophaeus, assembly GCF_000951045.1. Taxonomy (NCBI): domain Eukaryota; kingdom Metazoa; phylum Chordata; class Mammalia; order Primates; family Cercopithecidae; genus Mandrillus; species Mandrillus leucophaeus. Next base: position 1,116,851 of record NW_012105298.1, read on the forward strand.
CATCCATAAAGTCTTTTTGATAAATTTCAAAATAGGAATAGAAGGAGTCCTAGTTACTTGGGAAGCTGAATTATTAGGATCACCTGAGCCCAAGAATTTGGGGCTGCAGTGAGCTATGATGGTGCCATTGCACTCCAGCCTGGGTAACAGATCAAGATTCTGTCTCAAAAACAACAACAACAAAATACTCATGAATTCTACAACAAATCTAAAAACCTCATGCTTCAATTTTGGAATTTTACAGGATGCAAAGTCAATATACCAAAATAAATTGTATTTCTATATAATCTAGTGAAAATTGAACAATGAAATTTAGAACAACATAATTTATAAAAGTCACTAATAATCTCTTAAAAATTGACCTGTTCTCAAATCCTAATTCTTCTTTTTATCTTGCTTTGCTCAAGGCTTCTACATCTCCTGCTAGCACACCGAACTTTGTTTCTGCTATTTATAATACTTGGCTATGATAACAAAGTATGTATTTTGTAGCAAATATGTTCAGAGATTTGTAAGCCTGGATAATACTAAACATTATAATAGTATGAAAACAATGCAGGAATATGGAAATTTTCTCTTTATTTTAGACTTTTTTTCCTCTCTCTCTATTTTATGAGCTCTTTATAAGGTCATCCATCAGTTGCAGATAAAATTAATTACAACAAAGATTATTAAGTCTACCTTGGGCATATTTTCATAGCTGTGCTTTATTACTCAGAATGAGAAAGCTGTACAGATATAAAAGTCATCTCTGCTATCACCAGTCCTTCTACTTTCTACTAGGATCTCCAGAAAATGGCTTCTTTTTTCAGCACAATAGGAACTACAAAAGTCCCCTACCTTGAACTCTGTCTTACCACCACATTTCTTGGCTTTCTTTTTCTCACCTCCTCTTGACTAATTTGCTTACATCCTCTTTACTTTCATTCGTGTTTACTTTCCTGTATTTTCTCCCAAGAAGCATTTCAGCTGTTTTTCTTGCTCTATCCAATTTAGAATATGCACAGAAGTCCTTAATTACAAAACCAAAAGCACTCATTAAGGTGTATTCCTAAACAAAGAAGGTTGTCTTCCTAAGGGAATCCTACAAACAGATCTTAAAGTAAGCATTTTCATTTTCTCATTGAGGTAAGATCATTAGAAGCACAAAGTACAGTCAAAGGCAAGATTATTCATTAACCCACTTTAGTTTCTTTTTGATGATAATGAATCAGTAATGAGTTACTCAAAACAAAGTGCACTCTTTGTATTTCATCTTTCCCGGATATTAATGATATTCTAAATTTAGCAGATACATTACATAGATATTTCTTGATCAGTTCAGAATAACATTATTTATACTCAGCTTAAAATATATTAATTAATAATCAAATACTATTTATTTGACACAATAAGAACAATGAGTCAGGTTGGATCCCACTGGTCTACTGGTCCATATGTATTTGACACATACCACATATTACAGTTTTTTCCAGCAAGATTAAATTAGCCTATGATGCTACTATGGATCAAATCCATTTGCTCAAATCAGCTTTAACTTCCAAATCTCAGATGCAATTTTTAATTTCAGTCACATTTCAGTCTCTAACAACTTACTGCTGGACATTAAATGATACCCTGGTGATCAGAAGTCATTAATGTTTCTAAATTCTCCGAAGATCCTGTAATCTACCATGGGAAAAGTAGCTCACATGGAAAACAGCAGGATTTTTATTAAGAGAATACTTAAGGAATATTTGGATACACTTTTCTAATGTCTAAAAACTAGATTCAAGGGGAGGAGGCAAGAGTATAAATAGTAGCCCAGTAATCTGAAAAAGAGTATGTGTTCTCACTGCAGTACCTTTTTCCTCTTTTGTAAGCATAATTATTAGATATACCAACCATATAATAGTTTCCAGAACAAAGACACCGAAACAATCAACCAACTGATCATTTTAAAGTTAGGAAATAAAATGATTTGAAAATAACTGAACTTGTTTCTCAAGGTAAAATTAGTCCTTTGGGAATTCCAGGCACTATTTTAATCCTAAAACACAGGCTTTGGCCATTTTAGGAAAACAAATTTGGGCCATTTTCATGGTTAATAAAACGGTTCGCCCAAACTTTCACTTTAATATGCAAATGTTTATGCTATGCTGCCTATCTTTGATTACAATGTCTATGAAAGGAAGAGAAATATATTCATTTTTGCATTCAAAATAAAAAACTTATTTTAAGCATAAAATTCTCATGTAACATTTTTGTATAATGATGATGAATAGAATCTTCAGGGAAAGCAAGGCACACGAAACTTAAGATAATTTAGGAAAGTTTAATAAAAGGATTATCTACAGAAGTATATGAGATTAAAGGGGAATCCATAAAGGATATGCAGAACCCTGTGTATAGAGTTTTTTTGTTTGTTTGTTTGTTTGAAACGGAGTCTTTCTCTGTCGCCCAGGCTGGAGTGCAGTGGCGCGATCTTGGCTCAACACAAGCTCCGCCTCCCGGGTTCACGCCATTCTCCTGCCTCAGCCTCCTGAGTAGCTGGGACTGCAGGCGCCCGCCACCACGCCTGGCTAATGTTTTTCGTATTTTTAGTAGAGACGGGGTTTCACCATGTTAGCCAGGATGGTCTCGATCTAACCTCGTGATCCGCCAGCCTCGGCCTCCCAAAGCACTGGGATTACAAGCGTGAGCCACCGCTCCCGGCCTGTGTATAGATTCTTAAGGCAAAACAACCTGAAGAGAGTATCTGAAGAGAAGCTCTGTGCAAAAGCTATGCAAAGGAGAGAGAACACGAGCTTGGAGACCATCTGAGGCAAACAAAATGACGAGATATGTGGTTACCCTATGTGGAATACTCACTAAAATAGCTAGGCCTCTATTAAGATTAGAGGAACAGTATCGATACCCAGGAATTCTGTTTAATTTTATTTAGGGTAAGGCCAGACGTAACTTTTAAAAGCTAAAATATATGATCTGATATGTAGAGAATATCCACGGACTGCTTAGATTTTTGCTTGTGCAGAAAAGTGATTAGTATAGAAAACTGAATGTTACAGTGTTTTCATTTAGACATTTGATTACATTTACTTTTCTATTCTTTTATTCAACTCAATTGCTGCCTTCTGTCAGAGCACATGTTATACTCATTTCATCTTTGTCTTTCCTCCATTTCGCAACAAATTATCACTCTCTGGGACAATCTTTTTATCAGGTTGTATTTGTGGTCTTAGTGGTGTTCAATCAGTATATTTTGAATAGATATATAAGTGGATTTCATTAAGACATAAACATTACAAATAAGCATGTATCAACATAAAGTAAATTGTTGGGTTTTTGACTCATTTTAAAAATCTACAATATTAATACAAATTCTGTATCACAAAGGCTTTTATTGACAATCTTTTACTGAGACTTCACACTTGAAATGATAAAGGAGTTTTAAAATATTTAAAAAATACATAAAATACTGTTTTATTTCTGAAATTTTAAAAACTGTTCATTTATTCAACAAATATTTTGGTTAGGGACATTAAAAATTAATGAAAACTATTTCTTATCTATTAAAAAAGAAGTTTCTTTTTCTGATATTCTTATACTTGCATGGTTTGATAACATTTTCATGTAAGCCTATTTGACCGGTGTCACATCTTCCTCTGACTCCATAAAGGTGTTAAGGATATCATTTCCACTCATTTTATGAGAAATAAAGCTAGAAATATTATTGTCTTTGCTCTCAGGATCAGGATAAAATGGTAAAAATTACTTTCTGTGAAGCTTTAATTCAATTCTTTTCATTAAAATTCAACTTTCAAATAATACTCGTTATTTCTGCCATTGTAGAAAGTGAATATGATAGGGAACTGGAGGTCATCATTATTGAATTTATGTATATATTTATAAGTTTATAAATATATATCATATTTTTATTTAATATACATGTATCATTTTTATTTGCCATATATACATTATATATATATTCAACGTATATATAAATTCAATAATGATAACCTCCAGTTCCCTATCATATTCACTTACTGCAATGGCAGAAATAATGAACATTACATAAACGATCAATTTATAAATATGTATTTTTATATATGCATTATATAAAAAATAGATATATAAATCAATAGATAGATAGATGGATACACACACACAGTGTTTATGATGAAAAAGCAACAGGGTTAGATGCTAAAGGAGATATCCTAACTCCCAGCCCAATTTGGTTAACAAAAATAGGACATGGATGCATGAAGTTGTAAAGAATTAGGGCTCTCTGCTAGTTAAGTCAAAATGATGAATATAGCTAACAAGTGGCAATAAGAACAAAGAGTTGAAATTTTATCTAGAAAATAAAGTATGAGTCAGATTGGTTCTTTACATAGCAGTAAAGAAAAGACACTGAAGAAAAGAAAGCTGCATAGTATGATTTCAAATTGATCACAATGTTTATTGCCCTGTGTCAGGATCAAGGAACTCTACTTAACTCTACTTTGTGTTCCTTTTATTCCATATTATTTCTCTGCCACATCTTCCAAAACCATGTCTTCATTACCACATAAAAATCTGATGTGACAGAATCTGTTTTGCTATGAATGTATATTCAGATGATCCCCAAGTGTAGTTATTGCAGTCAGCTCCTGGACTTCTTCAAACTGAGAATGTTCACAATTGAATTACAACTTCTTCCTAATGTTGTGCTCCTTTCTGCATCTGCTGCATCACTGCATAGGACCAATATTTCCCCTAAATCATTAACACATCAGAAGCCTGGGAGGGCATAATAAAAAATGTTTGCCCTGATTCCATGGATGTCTGTATAAACAGAGTATTTGAGAAATTTGGCAATGAGGGAATAAAGATACTAATATTGATATGTATGGCTAGAAGAGATAGTAAATATGAGACAAGAACCTTCAGGTATCAGGAGGAATAAGACATTGGCTTAAAATCTTAAGAGATTATTAAAAAGTAAACTTTTCTGTTAACCTCAAGGCAAGAACAGTAAGAGCTGAAGTAGCAGCAATTTGATAAGATAAAAAGAAGATTAAGAATAAAATACTTTACCTTGCATGGCTTTGCTTTTTATAGAAAGTGAAAGAGGTTTTCCATAAGAGTCAAAGCATTGTGTATGGGGGTGGAAGCTTGAAAAGAGTTTCGACTAGATACACTGTCTGTGGAATGTAAAAGTACTGGCAAGAAATCATTCAAGGCTAGCTTTCCCTTGAGAGATATATATGGATATATGAAATAGAATTAGATTAATCTCACATTGAAATTAGCATAGTATCTGGCTTCCCTGTTTAAGGTTAAAGACTTCCACTAGAAGGGTTCTTTACTACCATGTTTCTTTACTGGCAATTTTCTTTATGAAATGTTCCCCTCTGTGCCATGTCTGTCTCAGACTGTAAGACGCAGGATTTCAAGGACTGTATCCATTTCATTCACCATTTTATCCCTGAAATGTAGTTATAACAAATATTTATTTAATGAATGCCTGTTATTACTATAATTCTTCTGACTTCCTAAGCTGATTTGTATTTATCCACATATCATTTAGCAACATTAATGCAAAATTAAAAAACTTCTGGATTGTAATTCCTTTGACTAAATAGTATTTTTATATATCATATATTCGACCTAGACTATGCCAGCCTAGACTACACCAATCTTAATGCAACAGATTTGATCCACTCCAAAGTAAGGGACAATAGCAACTATAGTAGGTTTAAACAAATTCTGGAGACCATACCTTCAATAACTTCTTAGCCACAAGATTCAAAAGCTTTTTTTTTTTTTAATCACTTTTTTTTGTGAACATGAATTGTCTAATCTACCAACTAACAATTTCTCATAATTTACAATTCTCATGAAAGAAAATAAATTATTATCCCTTTTCTTTGGTGTATGTCTAAACCCATATTTCTATCTTTCTAGCCCTTGACTAAGCTAAAGGTATTTGCCCTCAAAAATTTTATGTTAGAGTTTTCTAATCTGCCTAAAACACTTGTTTTATATATATTTTAGATGTCTCTAAATATAAATTCTTTAAACAGCCTGGGCAACGTGGTGAAAACCTGTCTCCACTAAATTACAAAAAATTAGCTGGGCATGGTGGTGTGCACCTATAGTCCCAGCTACTCAGGAGGCTGAGGTGGGAGGTGGAAGGATTATTTGAGCTCTGAAAGTCAAAGGTGCAGTGAATCAAGATGGTGCCACTGCATTTCAGACTGGGTAATGAAAGTGAGACCCTGTCCCTTTGCAGGGGCATGGATGAAGCTGGAAACCATCATTCTGAGCAAACTATCACAAGGACAGAAAACCAAACACTCAATGTTCTCACCCATAGGTGGGAACTGAACAATGAGAACACTTGGACGCAGGGCAGGGAACATCACACAAGAAGGCCTGTAATTGGGTGGGCACCTGGGGAGGGATAGCATTAGGAGAAATACCTAATGTAAATGACGAGTTAATGGGTGCAGTAAACCAACATGGCACATGTACACCTGTGTAACAAACCTGCACGTTGTGCACGTGTACCCTAGAATTTAAAGTATAATAAAACAAACAAACAAACAAACAAAAAAAGGTGGGGAGGAATTGCAGTTACACCTCTGATTTTTCTATTTCCTTTTTTCAAAGAAACAGACATCAGAATACAGTGTTTCACATTCACCACACAAAATTTAGTCTAAATAAATGCCATCCAAGTTTCTTAGCAAAAGTCTTGATACAGGTACATTTACAGGGACGTCTCTTTACAATGTCATGAGACTGAACTTTCACCATCAGAATCCCACCAAGACAAAACTTGAGAGATTATTACACATTACAATTGCAAAGAAATCAGAGCTTGAAGTTCCATTGAGGAATTTATTCCACATACACATTGCTCTAAAGAGCTAGAACATATACTCTAGCACTATGAAATTTTTTCAGAAACTTGCACTTGCCCCATTTCCTTGTTATAAAAATAGTTTATAACCAATTAACATAAGATTGTAGTAGGAAAAACAATTAGAAATTTACTTTTCCCTGAAGTATTCTTACTGTTTTTTATTTAAAATATTTCTTTTAAACCTTTCTTCCTCAAACAACTCCAGAGATTTCCACATTTTTGGCAAATTACAATATGACCTTTTACATGAACAGGCATGAAACTACTCAAGTGGAAAGCATGTGCTGTGAAAATTTCACTCATACTGTATTTAACCTTTCTGCTTTGAAGTCATCATTAGTCAACAGTTTATTTCATTACTAAACTTCCATTTCTTTCCCATTTAAAATTTTGTTTTAAAGACAGTGTCTACAGTGGTGAAACTGGCAATAAATCAATTTTTGAAACAGCAAGTAAACCCATCTTTTGATGAGCTCATAATAAAGAGAATGTCATGGGTTTGCTACTTAATGCTTCAGAATCAATAACTCCCTGAATTACAAGTTACTTTAAGTAATGTGAACAAGAATTTCATACAATGAACCAAATTCCATTTTAATTTTGAGATAAAGAATTTACAAATTTTATTCTAATGAAAAGTGATAATTGTATTTATAATAATATTAATGCTAATAACCAAAATATATAAGAAGAGTTTATTGGCCTAATATGCTCATTTCACATTATAGATCAAATAAGATAAATATAGTATAGAACATATTAATAACTTATTTCTTAAAAATAACACTGTCTATTAAGTGACATAGTGATCACATTTTCTCAACTTAATATATTTCTACTAATTACCTAATGAAAACCCAAAGGACACTGATAAAAGAAAAAATGTACACAAAATGAACATATCCAAAAATGTTCAATACATACAATGCTGTATGTTGTTCTAAAAATAATTTGCCACATAAGGACTATTTTTTTAAAGAAAAAGCTTAAATAAAGTGAAAGATGTCATTCTTTATAACATTCACATTCAAAAAACCATTTAAATGATATAACGTATTAAAAGTAATAAATTTAACTGGCATTTGATTATTCTATATCAAATATTGCTAATTACATGAATTCGCTTTCAATTTTTTTGTTTAGCTCTTGGTAAAAGCACTTTAAAGATCATGATGATGTTTTTAAATCTAACATATCTCTTCTGGCAGATTCAAATGGGCTCTAATATTATTGCCTAACTAAATTATCTGATGAATGTAAAAGTTTTTCTCTAATATTCTTCCACTTTTAAGTATGTAATTTAGAGTTTTTAAGAATGTTTAGCACATATATATTAAGAGTTTAATTATTAAAAATATTTTAGTCAGCTTCAAAAATAAACCACACTATTACTATTTGGATTATTCTAAGTAAACCTGGGTAGCCCTGCCCATTTCACCTAACAGAGATGCACAAAAATGTAAAGGACTACAAGGAATTTATTTAAAGCTTCCTAATTTTTTCATCACTTTTGAGTGACAGAGTACTAAAGCTGAGGCTCAGCAAGGTTAAGAATTTTGGTCTGATGACTTCTAAAAGAAGAGTTTTGCAATCCAGTCTCAAAGATTATTCCATGAAAATAAATCCCTGTAAGGGAGTAAGCTAGCAGGCAATCCGCATACAGCCATTTCCTGAAGGAAATAATACTTTCAGAGCTGTTAGAATGAAGGGAAGATTTTGAAAAAGTAAAAATTGTTAAATCAAAAACATTTTTGTTCATCATTCAAACTCTAACTAGTGGCCAGATCCAGATTTATTTCACTCAATGATCCGAACTTGCCTACTTTTTTTTTTTTTTTCAGGCTTGAGTGTACATTCAAGGAAAGTCCCTTTCTGTTTAATGAATAAAGTAAAAATCTTCACTTGCATTCAAAGTTCTCTATGATCTGGTCTAAATTTTATTCTCAATCTCATATCCCCTAGCTGTATTTTATGTATCCCAGTGAAATGGACTAGGTTCTCTAAACACAAAGATATTAAGGTACATTTCTTGACCTCTGAGATTTCATAGTTCTCTTTGTTTAGAATGTTCTCTTTGTGTGTCCAAATCCTATCATTTCTTCAGGGTCTATTTAGAGTCTTCCTCCATCTCTCAGAGAGGATTAACAGTGCCACCCTTTTGAACTCACTAGGGATTTTGTTCTCCATCTGTTTTCCAGCACCCTCTTTTTGTCCTGTATTATACAAAATTCGTATACTTATCTCCCTTAAAAGAGGAAATAAGAGGAAGCATACCTTGTACACACAAAGTTGCATAGCCAAGGATACAGGAAGTTCTGAATAATGAATAAATGAATGAACAGTCAAATAAAGGAATGAAAAGCATTATTTTACAAGTCGTATTTGAATGTTTGGTTAGTAGATAAGCAGCAGATGAGAAATTAGCCAATCCTGGACAAACAATTACAGTGTTTGGATTAAATGATAAAAAGTACTATTCATATTATTTTATGAATAAAGTAATAAAAGTGTTCCTACTGAGAATTTTGCAGTTCCGTTTACTAAACAAACACTGAGCCTCTAATTTCTATGTGTAAGTATTGTCCAAAGTATTATAATTCAATATAATGTTAGGATTACTAAGTTTATTTATATAACAAACACTCCACAGTATTTTTTATGTACCAAGTAAGTGTCCTAAGAACCTTAACTATATTTCCTGCTCACAACATCCACTGGGAAATGCCTTATTAGTACTCCCATTTTACAGATGCAGAACATGAGGTACCTAATGTTTAAGAAATTTGTCAAGGTCACAGTGTTAGGATAAACGAGGCCTATGCTGCATCTATCTAATGAAGTTTGCATTAGATGATGCTTATTTGTTTATTTTCATACAATGCTGACTTTTATACAATCCTGTGTGTCCTGTGTGAGACTGAGACACCAGTCTTCTTCTTCTTGTTATTGTTGTTATTTTGGAGACAGGGTCTTTCTCTGTTACCCAGGCTGGAGTGCAGTGGCACGATCATAGCTTACCATAGTCTCAAACTCCTGGGCTCCGGTCATCTTCTGACCTTAGCCTCCAGGGTAGCTAGGACTACATGTGCACACCACCACACTCAGCTAAGTTTTTTTTTTCTTTTTTTTAAATTTGTGTACAGATGTGGTTTTGCTATGTTGTCCAGCATGGTCTAGAACTCCTGGCCTCAAGCAATCCTTCCACTTCGGCCTCTCAAAGCACTGGGATTAGGGGTGTGAGCCATTGTCCCTGGTGGGTTGTTGCTGTTGTTTTCTATCTTTCTTGAAAAAGCCTAAACAAAGAGCTAATTTTAAAAATCTGCATTTCTCTTAATAGCAATAACTTTGCAATGTATTTGTTCAATATATTTTCTACCAGACATGGTGTGATTTGACTTTCTATGTCTAAGAAATTAGAAAATCAACACTTACTTTGTAGGAGAAATCATTCTTTTGATAAACTCTTATATTGATCCCAGTTTCACAAAATAACTCAGAGCCAAGAGGCAGTGCTCAATGTTACAGAAAAGAGGCAATGATGAACATATGACTAAAAGTGTTCTTTCTGATATATAACAGGTTCCAATTTGGGGAATGCCAACCCATAGTAACATGGCATCTGTGTTTTAGGGAGGGTGAGCTCCTATTTAAATGATTGTGATTAACAACCAAAGCTTTATATACTAACAAGCCAAGTTTGATTGTAATTCATTGGTGTATAATCATCCCTCTAACATATAATTATATACAATGACTAGAGAATTTGGAAGAAACAAGAAAAGGACATAGGATAACTTTCAGATTTAAAGAGGCAGACTCTGGAACACAACTGGTATTCTGCTGACACACCGCTGGCATATCATAAGAGCTACTCCACAAGACCATTTAGAAGTCACTGGGGAAAATAAGCAGCATTCACATCTGATGTACCTCACAATAGGCTGGCAGGCTACAATGTCAGTAAAACATCAAATTGCCAGCAAGATTTCATGTTGCTACTAAAATTTGAAGAGTGCAATTACTTTAATTTTATACCTTTCTTGTTCAGCTCAAAAAGGCTTTTTTTGGCAACAGAAAAAAAAAACCATACAATCAGTCATACCTTGGCCTTTCAATCCACACGTTTCAAGGAAACCACCTCCTGTTTTTAATTTCATCTCAAACTATATGACCACAAACATTACAAAATTATATTTTTTGGAAAACATGCCCTTGGGAATTCAGTTTTCATCTGAAATAAATAGATCAATATTTCCAAAAATGATAGTGTAGGCCTTAAGAGAATAATCGTTCTCTTAATGTTATTGTCTCCATATTCTATGCAAGTGGATGTGTACATCTTTAAGCAAGTAATTTAAAAAGAACTTATAAAAAAGACTGTTTTAATTTTTTAAATAATGAACTGGATTTCAATAAAATTAAAAACTTTAAAAATACATATTAGTAAGAAAAGAACTCACTACTGATAAATGCAACAGCATGGAAGAAGGTCAAAGAATTATGACAAGTGAAGGAAGCCACACCCAAAATGATTCCAGTTATATGACATTTTAGAAAAGGCAAAACTATATGGATACAAACCAGACCAGTGGTTGCCAAGCATAAAAAACAAAGAGACAACTGGAAATATATGGAGTGATGGAATTGTTCAATACCACGATTGTGGGCACACAACTATGTGCATCTATTAAAATCAATAGGATGGTACACTAAAAAGGGCGATTTTTTAAGGTATATAAATTATTTCTCAGTAAACCTTAGTTAGAACTATTTTCATATATATTTCCATGTTAATTTCTCAAAACACATTAGAAAGTAGAAAAGGCAAGCATTGGTATTGTCATTATTTTTCAGAGGAGTAATCTGAAGCCTAAAGAAGTTAGATAACTTACTGAGCACAACCAACTAATATGTATCAGACACATGCTAAATCTGAATTTCACAATGCCAAATGAAGCATTTTTCTATTATAGCACATTGCCTCTTTGGATACCTTCATATAACACACGATTAAATTAAAATTAATTAAAATTAGTCCCCCACTAGTACATTCCTTCAAGGCACCTCATATTGAGATTTTCCACACTTGAAAAATATTGACTATGACCATCAGGCAAATGTTAATTTTATAATGAATTCAATATGATAGTGCAGTATGCTATTTTGGCAGCAAAATATCAGTGATTTAAAGCTTAATACAGGATGTTGTCCATGTCACAGAAAGTAATATACCCATATTACATTACACTTAACAAAAGACTTCTAGAACAATGTCTGTAACTGAGTAAACAATGTCATGAGAGGAGTATAGACAAGTGAAATTACACCCAGATACAAGTATATCAATGTCACATTAGGAATGTTTGGAAGAAGAGAAAACTGCTAAACTATGAGAAACAGTGAAACATACTCTAACTTATATGGAAGTCAATGACATTTAAGAGTACAAATATTTGTGTATTTCTCAAAAGGATGAACCAGGATATAGTACTTTTAGGTTGAGTACAATAATTTCTTGGACTAATATCTGTTAGAAAATGGGTGCTCAATATATGTTGAATGAATGAATGAATGACTCAGGTTACATAAAACAAAGGTGGGTTGCTTTATAAAATCATCACCTATCCCTTAGTGTGAATTTGATGATGAACTTCAGGATGTTATGGAAGACATTCCCCATTATAAAAGTGGCTGGAAAAATATGGAAGATTCCTTTTAAAAGTGTGGGCTAGTTTGGAGGAAACAGAGTAGAGAGAGAAAAATGAGCTTGAAGCCATTTATTTTATGAAGAGACTAGAAAGTCAGTAAATAAATTAAGAAAAATAAGTTTTACAAAATGAAGCCTTTTGCAACAAATGATGCCAGAACAACTGGATATCCACATGCAAAAAAAACAAAAAAAATGAATCTAGACACATACTTTTTTCTTTTCACAAAAAGTAACTCAAAAGTGATTACAGACTCGCATATAAGATGCAAAAGTATAAAACTCTTAGAAGATAACCTAGTAGAAAATCTAGGTGACCATAGGTTTGGCAATGGCTTTTCAGATGTGAAACCAACAGCATAATACATAAAAGAAAAAAATGATAAGCTGAACTTCACTAAAATAAAAACTGCACTTTAAAATACAGTTCAGAGAATGAAACAAATCAGACTAGGAGGAAACGAAAACATTTGCAAAAGACATATCCAAAAAGAGACTGGTGTTCAAAACACATGGAGAACCTTTAAAATGCAACAATAAGATAACAATCTAATTAAAACATGGGCAAAATATCTGAAGGAACATCTCATCAAAGAAGATAAACAGATGACATAAGCAATAAGCAATGAACATACATTATTAGGTGATTGCAAATTAAAACAACAGCAAGATATCACTATACACGATAGAATGGCTAAACAAAACAAAACAAAAAACTGATTATACCGAAAGGTGGCAAGGAAGTATAACAACAGGAGCTCTCATTCATTGCTGGTAGAAACACAAAATGGCACTGCTGCAATCTGGGCAGCTATTTTGTATGATACCATAATGGTAGATACATGTCATTATGCATTTGTCAAAACCCACAGAATGTATAACATAAAGAGTGAATCCTAATGTAAACTATGGACTTTTATTAATAATGGCATATCAATACTGGCTCATCAATTGTAACAAATGTACCACTCTAAAAACAAGATGTTAACGATAGGGGGAGGAGTGAGGAAGGAGGATGAAGACTTATATGTAATCTTACTGCTTAGATGTTTCCACGTTTCTAAAACCATTCAATTGAAGGCTATTTCAAAAAATCTAATCCCAATTACAGTAAATGCATTAAACATCGACTTTTAAATAATTATTTTGTGCCATGAAGAAGTATAACGTTATTTTTTGACCTCTCTCATGACCATACATTTAATATACTTGTGAATTATTAAGTGAAAAAACAGACATGTTTCAGAATATTTAATTTTACAATTGTACTAAAATTTCTAGCTTATACCAGAAAACATGATTTGGCAGACACTGTACTTATAGAATATGGTTGTTTATCTGAATGTTTAATGGAAGTTATCCCTTTATTGTCAATTATGCTGAAGATGTAAAATTGAATGGTTATTCATTTTACTTGTGAATTCTGTGGGTCTTCTAACATTCTGTGTTACTCTTCATTAGATTTGTCTTGTAGCCTCATTATTGCCATATTCTCTTAATTTAGATGAGTAAATGCATTTTATTTATGATAACAGATAAAAGTTCTTAGTAGGTACATCTGTCACAACACTGATCTTTGATTAAAACAGAAGGTATCATAGAAGATTCTACATTTCTCTGTATTATATTTCATTGCAAACTATCAAAAACAGGGTTTCCACATTTAAAATAATGGAGTCTCAGGAATTATCTCAGAGTAATCTTTTAGAAATTTTTCCCCTTTAGTAGTAACATTCAGAGCATATTGGTCCAACTTGCTCAAATGTAAATACTACATATGCACTAAGATATATTCAAAATGCAAAGAATAAAAATTGCTTGCAATCCAATTCTGCCACCTTCAGCAAACACTGTTGATATTTTGGGTGTACTCTCATCATTTTACTATGCCTGCATTATATAGGAGTTATAGGTATATTCTTTTGTAATTTTTTTCTTCCCTGCCCTAAGCTCATTATTTTGAATATATTTCCAAGCTACTAATATAAGATTTACCATAACTTATATGCTTATATTTGTTACATCTTTAGTTTGATTTAAATGTACAAATTGTAATACATTCTTATAATTCAAAATTTATATTGTATGAAAAAATATACAATGAAATGACCATGAAAGTTCTTTTTCTGCTTTTGTCCCCTGACCCTCCAACTTCTCATCAGCAACTAGTTATGTTCTTTTCTTATACATTTATTTGAAAGTATCTTATACACAGGTATGCAAATACATATATAGGCTTTTTCCCCTTTTTTAAGATTGCATTATACCACACTGTTCTGAACCTTGATGTTTTTCTTTTTAATTAACCTTGTATCTTGAAGAACATTTTATATCCGTAAAGAGTTTTTGCATTTCTTTTTATAGCTTCATAATGTTACTTTTATGGATGCACCATAATAAGCCTAAGCAGTTCTCTATGATGGGCATTTTACTCTTACAAACAATGCAGCAGCAAAATACCTTGTACAGCCTTCATTTTGCAAGTATACAAATATACCTGGAGGTAAAATGTGTAGAAGTGGAATTTTTGGTTGAATGATATTTGCACTTAAAGTTGACGGACAAGGTTAAATTGCTTCCATAAGCATTCTACCCATTTATACTTCCACAAATATAGATCTTCCATAATTTATTTAAGCCCTCCTCAGTCACTGCACATTTTAAAATCCTATATTCTACCCTTTTAAAATATCCTTCTATCCTTTCAAGATTTTCATACCCATGTGTATAACCTCCAGGTACATTCGTATACTCGCAAATATATTTTACTCCCTTCTGCATTTAGTCAAAATCCCACATCTCATCACTTTGAATACACTTCAACATCTTTAAACCTTGTTTCTGTTTTTTACATAAAGTAAAATCTAAATTTCAGCTCAACCTACTTAGACTTCTACAGTTTAAGAATTTAGTGTTTTCTGTCCTTTCCTATGAACTTCCAAAGAAGTAGAAGAAATATGTGAAGCAGTGTCCTGAAAAACTGAAGAGGAAGTTCAACACACCCAGCAATCATTCCTTATAGCTTGGCAGAAGAGTTCTCAGTCCCATTTCCCCACAGATGATATTTTATGTCTTCACCACATTCCATAAACATTCTACTCCACTCTCCTCTCTCTCACTTACTGGAGATGATTTCAGCAATCTTATTTATAGAGAAAATAGAAGCCAACAAAACAAGCTTTCTCAATCCACTGTACTCTCCCCTGGCTCCCTTTCTCCACAGTTAGAAACATCTTTACCACCAATGCCTCCATTCCTCAATGCAAAGGACACATACTGATGTTAGTAATTCCGCTTAACCTCTTTCAATGACTCCCCATTGCTTTCATGATAAACTCTTCAATATGACCTACAACACCTTTAATGATTTAAACCCAGTTGCCTCCCCATTTTCTGTGTTTACTTTTATTTGCACTTTACACTCCCAAACAATTCCCCGATTGACCATGTTTGTCCTAATCTTCTAATCATGGATTTGAAATGTATTTCCTTTTCTTTCCTATTCACTTCATTATGCCTCCAAGTTCTTCAAGTTTCAACTCAGATGCAACATTTTCTAGAAAGTTTTCCTAGACCTCTCAGTCTTAGTTAACTGTCCCTTTTAGATGATTTAATAATCTCTTTTGTAGACTTTAATAATTGCCTTATCACACTACATACAATTATCTGTTTTGTTGACATCTATTCCATTATGCCTTGTCTTAACTTCAGTATTAATCCCATTAGTTACATAATTTGTATTCTTTTAAGCCTATTTCATTATTTGCACCTCTTTCTCTTTTCTACTTATCTTGAGCTGATGAACTTGAATTACCTTTTTGCTCTGAACCTTAAGTCAGACCAAATTAGAATAACTTCTCTCATTTTTTCTGTAACTGTTTTCCTTTCTTGTATTATTACTTATATATAGTCTAGATGCTCAATAAATATGATATAAAATATTTATAAATTAGCTTGCATTTGTTTGACTTAATATCTTTTTTACTTCTTACCGTCATTATATTTCAAGAATTTTTAGTAACAAATTCTTTAATTTTAAAATATAATCAAAATTAATAGTTCATAATGATTTTTATTCCCTTGAGCATTCTTCCTTCTCATGTCATCTCATTTCATTTAAATAAAAAAGTACATACATACTTCATCTAAGACAGAGGGTGATCTGCTGAAAATCATCTACTTAAAAATATAAGGTGGCTTTAGAAATAACCTTTATCAATACTAATGTTCATAACTGTATATTTTAATACCACACAAGCAAAATATAACCTATTTTTGTTTTCTTAGGTTAAATAAACTACTTTTTATGTGATAGATCATTCTTCCTATCAGCTATGAACTTTTAGTGGCATTATGAAGACCACTAGGTTCCAACTTTGATTTACCTTTTCTTTTTATAAGACTATGAGATATTTTTTAAGTTTGAAATCTTTTGTCCTTAAAACATATTTCAATGAATTTTTTCCTGAAGAAGAAAGAAAGATAATAGAGCAGCTCTGTAATTAAGGGAAAGCATATCACAGTATCATGTGGGTCCAAATTTGAAATAAAATGATTTCTGTTCCAGGACTCAAGACTTGATATAATCAACAATATAAGAAAAATTCTAGATACAGTATAGTACCCTATGTGTTCTTTAAAACATGTGTTGAAAATATTTAATTTTGAGTCATAGTTGGAAATATAGAATTATACTTTTATGCCCTCATTGTTTTACTTAAATGGACATTTTTACAGTATCTACACTCAGCCAGGGTACAAGATGGAGGACTACACATTTATCATCTTTGACATTTGTAATATTACTTAAATAGCAAACCATCAATTGTCACATGCAAGGAACTATTAGAGCAAAGTACAGATGAAGTTGATTATTTCAAACAATTCAAATTTTATTTCCTGACAAATGAAAGAATTAAGTTGAGGTCAACAGGATATTAATTTATCTGGCGGTAAAAATTAATTTTGAGCAGATGCCAATGGTCTTTTAGGCTATTTATATTCAACAATTTAAAAAATGCTTATTGAGGATGTGCTCTATGTCAGAAGCTGTGGTTGGCACTGGGGCTAAAAGCATAAAATATCCTCTATAAATAAGACAGAGTTTGATATCTTGTAGATGACATAGCATAATTTAGAAGACAGGTAATTACCTAAACAAGTTCAATACAATGTGGTAAGGAGTAATAATACAAGAAAGAAAAAATAGTTACAGAAAAACGAGAGGAGTTATTCTAACTTGATCTGACTTAAGGTTTAGAACAAAAGGGTAATTCAAGTTCATCAGCTCAAGATGAGTAGAAAAGGGAAAGACGTGCAAATAATGAAATAGGCTTAAAAGAAAACAAATTATGTAACCAATGGGATTAATACTGAAGTTAAGACAAGGCATAAGATATTAGAGAATGCTTAAAATAAACTTAAAAAGCCACAAAGTGTTATACATGCACAAAGATGTGGTACAGAACAATTAGAAAGTGATTCTATTCTTGCGAAAAAAAGTTTCTAAAGGTGGAACGTTAATATGTCCCTTTTTCAAAATACTGCAAAAACAACACTTTGTATATCATTAGAACTACTCAAGACATTTGGTAAAAGGCAACATGGCCTACATGATTAAAGTTAACTTAAGGATAGAAAACGTTATCAATAAAATCAAAAATGAAAGATACTCCTGCTATCAAAAAGCATTTAAAATTTTAAAGTGAACTGTATTATTTATATTATCCAGAGCTAGGTTTAGAAGAGTAGCTGTGAAAATGATATCTTGTAATACTACTTATCTATTCTATGAGTTATGGTAAATCATTTAGGGATGAGGGAAAAACAGCTTTTACTTCTTTTATTAATGCAGAACAAATACATCTTCCAAACTCTGCATTCCATTTATGCTTCAGAATGACAACTGGCAAGGAACTATGATTCTAGAAGTGTTACAATTGTGCTTGCCTGTGAAAAAGGGAAAAAATTAGATATTGTAAGATAAGCATTTGCATTGTCAGTACAAAAATAAAATAGAGATTCTTAATTTTAGATTAGTCCTTTTATTTTCTGGTAAGTTTTATGAACTGTGTATACTGCAGAAATGTGTGGATGCTCAAAGTGACTCCTAAAATTGAGTATCCAAGGAGGGCAATTATATCAACTCACTACAAAATGTATTATAGTATCTTTGTCAGAGTTAAATGCCTAAATGATAAAGAATATCAATTTAAAATTTTTCTGGCCAATGTAATTATACTTATTCTAAGATGATGTAATGTAAACTGAAACTTCCTATGATGCAATGTGAACAAAACACAATATATAATATGCTTTCCCCTTCTGAATCTCAGTCACTTGTATTCAGAATATATCTTATTCATTTGTAGATGCCCAGTGCCTGTCCCATAGTAGGAACACAATGATTATCTGTTGAATTAATGACGAGAGGTTAATAAATACTTAGGGAATGCATTACAAACATTGAATCATTCATTCACTTTTTTTTTTTCTTTAGAAGCAAGGTCAATTATCCAGTAACTTCAATAATATAATCAGGTCAGAACATGGAGCATAATAAAGAAGAACATTTGCTTTGGGCTGGATGCCCAGGGGTAGTATTGCATTTGCGCCACTTACTAGTTGTGTGACTACAGAAAAGTCATACACCATTAGTGAACCTTAGTATCCTCTTGGCTTCCTGTTAGTATAACAGTGATAACAAATTCGGACGAGTGTTGTGTTAAATGAGTTAATTAATGTACAGTGCTCAGAAGAGGCATATGATTGATTACAGCTTAAAAGGTCATTTTTAATGTATTCAAATACTTTTGGGGGATCCTGCAATGGTCCAACATCTGTGCTAGGCACTAGGGAGCAACACCTCACCCAGTCTCTGCTTCAGAGAGCTACATGCCTTTCTCTCTGTCCCATTGGTCTCTCTTCATCACTACATTTTAGAATTGTGTACATTTTACCCTGGGAACAGAGAGAAAAATACATCTAAAATAGACTGAAAGAAGAAAGAGGGTATGCCTGAGTTGAGTTCTGAAGAAACAGTATGGGCTACTTATCAGACAGATTTGAGGTTGAGGTTGGGGTACTAGGCAGAGGAAATAGCATGGCTGAAGACAGAGTGGAACTGAGATGAAACTAGGAAGATTCTAGGCAATCAGACTAGATGAACTGTCCATGTGTAAGTTCTGACGTAAATTATTTTCAGGAAAAATAAATTCCCAAGATACCAAGAGTTCGATAAAACAGATATAGAAATGTATATAGAAATGGACTTAAGGGTCATTTCAGCCCAGTTAATCTAGAGATCCTGAAAGCAAGAGACTGAATAATTGAATTGATTTGTTAATGTTTAAGAAAATAAATACATGTAAGAGAGCTTTGGCTGTTGGATTATTATGGATGTGTGTGATTGACTTTGTCTTCTATTAGGTCTAGGTTAAATCCATTTTTCAATATTTAAACCCTTAATGGCTCAATTCTTTGATATGAAGAAAATAGAATCCTATAAAAACTGTATTTCCTCTGCAAATACCAAACTCTGAGCAATTTGGGATACTTCTTGCAGCAAAAACTCAGTACTTTTGGAAAATGGCTAAATCACAGATTTATTCTATTTGAACCTATTTTTCTTTGCTCTGGTTAAAGGTTTCTTCTTCTCTCATAATGAACTCATTTTTCCTTTTGGAAGAGAATAATGCCACTTTTCTGATTTTGTATTCCACAGTGAATGCCTTATCTTTTACACCAGACATAAGGTATACCTTATGTAGTCTTGAAGCTCTGAATAATTTCAATTTAAAAAAAGGGTTAACATGAAGAAAGCATAGTCTGTTTTGAAGTGACATTAGCTGAACAATCAAAGGAGACCAATGAACTTAGCCAGAGATTTACTTACACAATAGGCCTCTACTTCAGAACTATTCCCCAATCAATGTTCCCAAATTCTGTGCAGTTCCTGGCTCATTTTTATTCCCCTTTGCATGGCAATGCATTTTATATTATACTATGTATAGTTACCCCAATTCATTCCATATAAAATAACTTGTTTCAGATTATGTGAATCTTTTATGCATTAATATAGTCTTTCAGAAGTGTGAAGAGTATTCTCTGCTTCTAATTTCCAGTACATAGCAAAACCTGCTATACACAATTGTTAGCTTTTATTCATTCATAAAATAAAGATTTCCTGAGTACCTCCTACATGCCTTGCACTGTGTTGGGAATAGGGATTCAGAAATAAGTGCGACATTGTTTGTTTCCATAGACGTTGTGACTCTGTTGTGGGAGAGCCTTTTGGGATGAGAAAGTACCTAACATTTAATGTTAAAAGAGAGCTTCCTGAAAGAGTAGATGCATGAATTGTTTTTTAACTAGATGCAAAGGCAAATGCCAAGTGAAGGAGAGCACCAAAGAGGTGCCCATAAAGCCTCAGCCAGTGCATGTGGCCTCTAGTTCATGGTTTTAACTCTATTATCCATTTGGAACAAGGACTCCACTCAAACACAAATCGAGTTTATTTAAAATGTGAGGCTCTTTATAAATTGAAGGTAAATACTCTACACTTCCATTATCCCTTCCTTAAACTCATTGATCCTTAAAGATCGCAAGTAGTCTATGAAGCCTATGAAGTTATGTATAGCAGTGTGCATGTATGTGCTATTTTCTGGGAAGAACTGACAACCTGATATCAGAGTTTTTGAAAAGGTTTGCCCTACCTCCTCAAACACAGAGCTTCTAGAAATATAATTCTTTTTCTACCTGATGCTAGTCACCACTTCCCCATCTTGCATCTCTAGAATATGACTCTGACTTTGGTCTAGCAAGCATTCCATCCATGCTCTCTGCCCTACCTGGAAAATAATCTATCTCTTCCTTGCTGATATCCATGTGGCACACACCCCACATCACAGTATATTCATTTTGTTTTTAGAAGTGCCCAGACTGCCTTGATACCAAAGATGCATTACTTCTGACACTGGAATTCTGGAAGTATATGAAGTCCATTTATTATAGGTAGTCTTAAGCATGACTTTATACCTTAATGATAACATCTGACCACCTTTCATGTTTGAGATTGAATTACCCTACCTCTGGATTTGGTATAATTAAACAAATAAAAATAATAGTACACAATTTTGTGAAATGGTAGGCAACATTTTGCTTTCACTTAAGGCTTTAAAATATTCTCTTTTCCTGCTTCTACCTATATGCTCTCAGAGCATAAAAGATTTTATTTTTTTAAGCCAACAAAACCTGTTGTTTGAGATAGTATTAATGAAACTAGTCAGCTTATTTAATTCATTTCTGAATAAGAGATGTTCAATGTCATTGACACTGTGTCCCTGAATGCAGACAATATCAGCATCAGTCCAAGACAATTGTTCAAGATTAAATTAATTGTCCTTTCCTTTCTCTGAGTTGCCTTGGCACTTTGAATATATTTCTGTGATTGCAATCTCGTGTTTTGAGTTGTTTGTAAATTATATGTGTTTATTTCTCTCTCTCTCTCTCTCGTTAGATATTAAACTCTGTGGACCTGGACTCTGGTTTGGTCTTGTTTATACCAAAATGTGTTCTTGATTTGTAGCTCAACAAACTTAACTGGACAAATAAATCAATTGTATGATAAAATATTGCTTTCTCTCCTATCCTTATATACATATTCTCTCTGCATCCTATTTCCTTCATAGATATCATGTCTGAAGTAGACATATTGAAGGCTCCCCAGTTTAGGAAATTGTTAAGCACCTCTTGATATAGAATTATATGTGCTATTAAGCTTCTAAATAGCCAATAACTCTAATTATTGATATGTGTATCTATGTATATGTTTATATATATTTGCTTAAACTCTAATTATAGAGCTATTACAGTTGTATAGACATATAAATATGTGTTTAAAAATGCTACTTGCTCAAATGAAATAACAAAATATAATATCACATATCAAGGAATTATGAAGAGAATTCTTAGCACTCCAAAGTATCAAATTCTATGATCGTCTAATTAATTCTTTAGAAGCTCTGATGAGACGCAATAGGAAATACTGTACTGCATCTATTTTAAGCAGTGTATTCAAACAAGATAAACACAGCCCCTTTAGATCAAGAATATAAAATCAGGAAATGGGCTGAATTTCTCTTTAAGGAGAAATGCCCACAAACATCTTAATTATAAATATACATATATACACAAATTCAAAAATAAAGGCTTTGACTTTCTTTTGGATATTTTTATCCAGTGATCTACCCCATTTTATATTTAGAAAAGAAGGTAATGAAAGAAATGTACAAAAAATACACAAACGTTTCTACACTAAATACAACAACGTTCA
This sequence comes from Mandrillus leucophaeus, assembly GCF_000951045.1. Lineage (NCBI taxonomy): Eukaryota > Metazoa > Chordata > Mammalia > Primates > Cercopithecidae > Mandrillus > Mandrillus leucophaeus. The sequence continues at coordinate 1,139,783 of NW_012105298.1, forward strand.
CTGAACAATGCAATTCTGAAAGCTTTGGCAACATTTCCTTAACTCTTAAAAAAATTTCAGCTCTCTGAGACTTGTAAGGGAAATATAGGCATTATAGCATCTTCCTTCTAAAGAGTACTACCAACAGTTAATTCAGTTATAAATGTGTCATACTTATATTGATAACCAATGCTTACTTTATTTTTTACTAGTGAGATGAGAACCAAAATAATTTCCTAATATAGACAAAAAGAAAATATTGGACTTTCATAATTGGCAATAATGTAATCACCCAGAAGTTTTGACTTTAAATGATTACTGATACTTTTATACACTTTATAAGGGCTGCATTTTATTTTAGGATATAAATAGTATTAAAACAAGCAAAAAAAAAAAAAAGAATGAATTATAAATCTAAAGACAATTGACTTGCCTCAAACTCTGGCAGCACATAACTTTGTGAGAGCTCTAGTTAGCAACTTGGGTGGAGGTGGGGGGAAGCAGAATCAACAACAAACCAAGCTGTCACCCTGAGCAAAGCTGGAAAGGTCAATATGAGGTTTTAATGGTTAGACAGACCGCCTTATGGGTAAGAAACTTTTTTTTTAAAGCATGTATGGGGAAAAAAAAGTCACACTGCCCTATCTGTGGGTAACCATTTATTAAATGGGTCAAGGAACACATATTTCCAGTAAGACTGTTGGCAATAAAGGGCACAGATTTGGTCTGTAATAAACATCAGCCTGATGCTCACCGAAATAATGCTGTCAGGCCTGCCCTTTAGAACATTGATCCAGTACTGGTAAATATCGAGTATGAGAACAATATAGCAAATACAGCCATGAGCATTTTGTAATTCAATTATAGAGAAAAACAAAGTACCAAGTAGAAAGCAAAGGGGAATGATAAGTAATGCCAAATATTCTTAATTTTAAGATGCTAGGTATAAACACTTAGCCATAAGGCAAATGTGTTAGCAGTGTCCCTTATTAACTTTAAAGCATTCATTTTGATCTGTTAGGAATGGCAAAATCCAATATTTAATGCAAAATTGTATTTGTTATTCTAAGCATTTCAATGCTCTCTTTCATTGTGAAAATTATCTAGTCTTAATTATATTGATCTTAAAGTGGCAACTTTTCCATCAGTTACTAAGAATTCAAGCCTGATAATCCAACACCCAGGCAAGGGATATTTTAAAATCAATTCCTAACTCATAATATCACTCAACAATTTGGCAAATACGTACATTCTGTATATATATTAAAATAAATATATGAGTAAGTTGAAATTGTCAGGTGAATTTAATTGATCAATGTTGTCTTTGGGCTGTGACCTGAAAATATATTACAGTCCTCAGAATTGGGGAACATACTGTATCAAATTCTCTCTCTTGCTCTGATTTATTTTTATATCACTAGCTGAATTAGGGTAGTGGAGATGCTGAACTAAAAATGAATGTTTATGAAACATGACAAAATACTTTTAGATAATTACATATTTCTTTATTTCACCAATAAAACCCAGAAAGATAGTTGGATTATTAGAGAACAAAAAAGTGAATTCAAGAGGATACTGACCCAAGGCCAAACTTTAAGCCATAAAGACTCAATTATATTCTCTTTGGCCAGAGTTAATCTTATTTACCCAAATAGAAATTGGAAATGTTTACTTGAAATATTCTTACTTAATCTGCTAGCTTTTGACTTGCTTGTGGACCGCACCGAATTGGTTGGGAATGTAGAAAAGCTGTACTCAGTTTGCAGCTCCTGAACATTGAGAACAGACACCCAGACATAAGGAGAACCCCATGTATGAAGTAGAAATGTGCAAAAAGAAAAGGTTTATTATCAATTTTTTAATATCTTTTTTAAACATGAAATTTGGCAACTGTTATGTTGAGTAATTTGATGGAATCTTTTTGAAAATTTCACCCCCTTTGCCCACAAAATTCGCAAAATGAAGCATAATAAAACAGGACTTAAGAAGATGTTATTTTTCTGGAGTTTAAAATTAAATAAAATTTCATAAAGTGCCTAACTTTTTCGTGAAGTACAAGTAGAAAAAAATGCAAGAATATTTTCTCTTTTATAGGTCTTCAAAAAAGCAATTTAATATTGAGTGAAAAAGAAAGATATTATCTGAACTGTAGGTATTGTGAAAATGGTGCTGCAAAAATTAAAATACTAGTTTGTGCCGCAGCCATAAATTACTAAACTAATTATCCAGTAGCAGGCATAACTGAATCATTCAAAGGGGTAATTAGCAATCAGACATAATGAGTACTGCTGCTATTTCTTGTCATACTGTATTTAGCTTCCATGCAGCCTGGAGGAACTGAATTATTTCCTATCCTTCTCAGAGGGCATTACTGCTATATTGAGTGTATCAGCCCATATTATTACTCCCAGTAGTTTAATTCGTCACTGGACTGCACATTTTTGATTTCCCCCGTCAAAAGTTTCCCAGTTCTCCCAGGCCCTTTAAAGCATCTTCTTAGTAATCATTCCTTAATATATATGTAAACTGCATCAAATCAAATTATATTTCCTTTATTAGTTTTATAGAATTCTGATCCAATAACACAAGCTGTATCATTTTAATAGTAGTTTCTGGAGCAATATCTGTAAGTTTTAATTACATATACAAACTAAATTATAGAACTTTTCATGTATATTTTAGATGCAAATCTACAACAATGCTATAACTCATTCTTTTTTTTTTTTTTTCCCTGAATGCCTTCTATGCATTCAGACATGAACCTGGGACCTGGGACATGAAAATGAGGACGATATGATCCCTGAATTATGGATTTCTTAGTCTACTGAAGATTTAAATATTTGCAAAAAATATGGTACATGCAATAATGATGCAAGTGAGGGAAACTCTATGTATACAACATACTACCATATGTCACCTCCTCTTAGTGCCTTCTCATATTATGAACAAATTTCAAAAGATTAGATGGCAGGAATGCACTTTATAAAATGAATCAATTAAGGGAGACAGTATATTTCAGATAAAATATAAAAATTTAATTCAGTGCATGTTTTTCAGTTGAGGTTTACTAAACATCCATTCTATGAAAATGCACGGGCTCTGAACCTTAGCTTCAAGAGGGTAAAGTTTGGAAATTCTGATTTAGAAAGTCTCAGGGGGAGCAAAGTTTCCAAAAGCTAAGCCAGGGAGCCAGGATTGGGAACCACTGTGTGAAGGCACTAAACAGTTAAAATGAGAAAATCCCTTTTTCAGCCCCTAGATTTAGTCAAAGAACATACAGGGACATTTAAGGTAGAGGCAGAATACAACCATAAATGAAAGGGTTTTTAAGAGAGAGCTTTGTGAGCACTCAAAGAGGATCTTATACTTTTTCTTTTCCAGAAATAATCAAGGAACATGACATCCCTGCTCTTCCTGCTGTAGAGGGTGCTAAGTGCTTCAAAGCTCCCCACTGTTGCCATTTACTAAGGGGACTTCACCTCCTGCAGTCCTGCTCTGCCCTGTATTAAAATAGCAATTAACTGAAAGAAAAAAAAAATAAGAGAAACGTAAATACACACAGATTTTAGGAGATGCAAACTTAATGTTTTTTAAGGACTTATTTTTTAATGTCCTGAGAGGAGATCACTTTGCAATTAGCACAACAGCAAACAAAACAAAACACAAAACAAAACAAAACAAAAACCTAACAGTTAACAAAGCCCTGTGCTACAAGCTTCATACTCACATTCCGTTATCTGAATGCGGTTGGACCACATGCTTGCTGGATACTTGCATATTAACATGACACCTGAGGATAAAAGTTATCTATAATTAGGCTGCAGATTCTGAGGGTTTTTTGTTCTGTTTTTGAAGAATGAAAAGTAAAGAGAAAGGAGAAGAACCTAGCATGACCAGAACACCCACTCTATATCAAGCATGGTGCTCAGGGTTTTAAATGCATAGAGGGAGTGGACATACATAAAGCTCATATATCCCAAGATTTTTAGATTATAAGAGGTGAGGTCCCCAAAACAAAATGTACAAATCTCTACAAGTCAAAAAAGACATGCTACTTGTTCTCCTTGTCTTCATTTTGCGGTTTTTACCTAACTAGAGTCAAGGATTCCACAATTCACAGAGTTAATAGAGGCAATACTCCTTGAAGTTAATTCCTTACTGAAGAAAGTGTCTAGCAGTGCTTTGTTACATGACAATCCTATCAAGTGAATAACCCCATATGAAGGTTTTTCATCATCTCTCTTCATAAGTGGCACACTATATAGGGGCGGCCAGAAATGTAATTGAGGTAAGAGAATAGGTGTCGTTTTAAAAACTAACATTCTTTTTAACGAGTCATCAAATGGAAACTGTCCATGAGTTGCACATCATTTCAAACATCTCAACAACTAAAACTGGAGCACGCTTAAACTCTCTGCCCACCACAGGCACAATGTTATATGACTTGTATTTGTGCATACAGACTCACTCATGCTTGCACACCTCCACACAAACAAAAGCCATACATACAAAACACTTACGATATTTTGGTAAGTGTGGAAGGGTGGGCTAGAGAGTGGTTGCTAATAAAGATAATAATCTCGGCCACTCCTTCCCTTATGGAGTCCCTTACCAGTAATTTGACAGAATACTGACATTACCCCCTGGTCACTAGTGTATAAATTTAACTATATGTTATGCCAAATGATCTAGTAAACAAAATCTTTATCTCAAAGATTACCAGGCAGTGCTCTCTCTCTCTCTCTCTCTCTCTCCCCTCACTCTCGCACTCTCTCTGTTGCTAATACACAAAACCTTACATGTTCTTCCCCTAGCCCCTATAATATTATATATTATAATGTGTTCACTTCCTCTATGTCAGTCTTTCTCACTAGAATCTTAAAACAGTTTTCAACATGTGGAAGGTGAACCATAGATCTTCTTTAATGAACAAACACATAACTGCCAGGTCAGCAGTATATTCACACTAATATACCCGAATAAAGTACCATGTTACTTTGTCACATCTGCCTGAGCAATCAGAACCAGTTCTCTGTACTGAGCTTCCCACAAAGTGTCCTCATTCAATCCCAAATTTCTTGAAGCAACAAGAATGTAATGAATACACCGCAGTCATTCAATAAATATTTTTGATGTAAATGAAGGAATGAATGGATGGAAGTGTGTTAACCATGAGAGGGCAGCCACCCATTGCTGTTGTTCGTTCCTAGCCTGAGACTGATTTATTCTCTCACATGAATCAGGCCTAGGATAAGGCAGAGGTTAAAGGGAGAGACTGGGCTCTGGGCCACACATTGTGGGCCTTTGCG